>NC_041389.1:470422382-470458537 GCF_002162155.2 Triticum dicoccoides | reverse complement strand
AAGAAGAAGAAGAAGAAGAAGAAGAAGAAGAAGAAGAAGAAGAAGAAGAAGAAGAAGAAGAAGAAGAGGAGGAGGAGGAAGAAGAGGAGGAAGAAGAGGAGGAAGAAGAAGAGGAAGAAGAAGAAGAAGAGGAAGAAGAAGAGGGAGAAGAAGAGGAAGAAGAACAAGAAGAGGAAGAAGAAGAAGAAGAAGAGTAGCAGCATTATATATGGATGGATGAACTATTTCCTCTCTTGTAAAAAATATATTTCCTCTCTGTGTATATTGATATAGATGAACTATTTTGATTGTGTGCATGTCTTTGGAACAAGTAGAGTAGCAGCATAGGTCCGCTTGACTTAAGGAATTTTTTATCCGCCTAGCTTTCTCTACTATTCCAATGATCGGTATGTAATGCATGTGTCAGTAGACATGACAACTTGTCCATGGAAGTTGAACTATGATGACCGTCACGTTTCATACACTACCACTCCCGGTTCCCACGACGCTGCTCCAGCCCACGGCATGCACCACATCCCCCGACGTGCGCCTCACCCCTCTCAGCCGCACCGCCCCTCTGCCTTTGTGTGCATGACATGTGGGCCAGCTGAAATGCGGCGAGCATCAAGGTTCCGCAGCCACATGTGATTCCCATGATGCCGCTCGAACCCAAGACACCACACCACACGTCCCCCGACCTGCGGCTCACCCCTCTCGGCCCACCGCCCCTCTGCCTTCCGGAGCATGACATGTGGAGCAGCACCTATCGGGTCCACAAAAGCTTGGTCCCGTGGGCCCCGAGAGGGAAATGTAACTCCTGTGCCAGGCCTTGTGGTGCTACCGCTGCACAAATTCATGCCAAACTCGAGATTTGTTTCTTACTAGCAAAATGTTCGTGCGTTCCATGGAACAACAAGATGCATTTGTATGAGTAGTTTATCTTGTGGGAGAAAAGGATGAACGAGGGAAGGCCTTATTTGCAAATGTGGAGAGGGGTCTGGGTATCTTTTTGCAAAATTGGCATGGTTTCCTTCCATGGACATCTACGCCTCATAACACCCCGACGTCCAGCTGTGGCACCCTTGCCACCGCCAGGCCATCACCGGCCGGTTCAACTCGAACGAGTGAGTCGTGAACGTTGCCGCCACAACGGCCAGCAAGGCATCTCGAATCACACCGATGCCGCTTCCCCATAGCCGACCTACGTTGGCACGTGGTTGCACGCCTTTGAGCCGCGCGTCAACGTACGACGGCAGGAACGCCTCCAGGCTCAGGCTACGTAGAGTACATCATGTTCGCAAACCGGTATCCATTGAGCAGGTTCCTCCCGCCCACGAGAACACGCCTATATGTATCCAACATTCCAGCCTCGTCATTGAGTGATAGATCCTCGGGACGGTGCAAGCGGTCGGAATCTTGAGCCCAAGTCAAATCTATGTGTCCCGGGTAGATCACTGGGTCCCGCCCGAGCTCCCACCCGGCCGTCCTGGCACTGACGATCGGGAGCAACACTCTACCGCTCATCTGGAGCGCGAGCTAGTAAATGTCGTGCGACACGTCACAACAGTCAAGCACCTCGACATGCATCGGCCGGGCAGAGGCTTTTCTTGGCCACAAGCTACATGGTCTCGTCCAAGATCAGTGTGGTACTGCAGTCGAACATGTCGGTAAAATACTACGGGAGCAACTGCATGTGCATGGCCCAGACGCCGATGTTGGCGTGGAGGAGGTGGTTCTCGATGGTGCCACAGCGTGCTACATGGCTTAGGCAGGCACCTGTTGCGACGCTCTGGCATTAGCACCACCATTATCAACGCAGCTGATGATCCGTAGGAGGACGAGCAGGAAAGGAAAGGGTCTTGCATGTGTGTACAGATTCCTGCAGTAAATTATTTTCTGGAAAGACGGCCTTTGTTTACCTTTCTTTGAGGCTATAGATGACCCACGCAAGGAAATCTATTAGTATAATTAACCATTGGATGAAAATTAGTGGTTCGAGAGTACACACTGGAGCATGGGAGGGGAGCAGGCAAGCCTCATCCGCCGACCTGCGCTTCACCCCTCTCGGTCCCACCACCGCTCAGCTTTCATGAGAATGACATGTGGGCCAGCCGCATTTAAGGTCCACATGTCATTGACTCATAGGCCGGTGCACTAAGCCACTGAAGCTCGGTCCCGTGGGCCCTGAGAAGGGGAAATGTCACTCCTGCGCCAGGCCTTGTGGTGCTCCCGCAGTACGAATCGTGCCAAACCTGGAATTTGTCTCTTACTACTACCAATGTGCCGGCCCATGCGTTGCAATGGATCCAAAGTATCTATTTAGTGGAGTGCACTCTAAACACATTATCTATTTATTTTTCTCTCGCCTTTTCTAGCCATGCAACAAAGCCACATAAGCTTCATTGGTGCCCCCCACATCATATTATTCATACTATGTTGACTGTAAAAAAGATAAATCACCCTAAACAAGATCTTCCCATTTTTTGTTACTACAGTGCTGTGTCGTGCATGTACCTAGTTGTATAGTGGTAGTACTAGTTGTAGTACAAACTTCGTACTAGTAGGAGTACTAGTACGGAGTGCTCCTACTCTTTTTTTGCGGGGAAGGAGTGCTCCTACTCTATCAATGAGCCCCATCTAACACCAAATTTGTTGGCTTCCATGATATAGCTAGATCTTCCCCTCGTTGCTGTTTTCCAACGTGGTGGGCGGGGTGCGGTTTTGCCGAGGTCCGATTTGCCGATAGTCGGTTTGCTCAACTGCGGTCCTACATGAAAGTGAAAATGCTATGCAACACGCCTTCCCTAGCTATGTCGCGTGCTAGATGGGCCATGGAGTACTCCCAATTCCAGGCGTGTGGGGGTGTGACGCGAATGCGACATGCCTTTTTTACTAGCAATGTGCCCGTGCGTTGCGATGGATCCAAAGTAGAATAGTACTTGTTCACAAACTTGAAGGAAAGCACTCTTTTATAGGAGTAGAGAAACATGTATAAAATGTACCATTTGGTTCTGCTCCTTGGCACGATCGATAGATAGAAATAATGGTTGGAAATGCTAGGGCGGGGCTTTTCCGCCAGATAAGCAGGGTAGTAGCTAGGTTAGCGCAACGTCGGTTTGGTCACATGCAATTCGACATGTTGTAGTGTTTCTAGCAAGATGTCCGTGCGTTGCATGAAGTTTATGGAAAAGGTAAGCACAACTTATAAATTGACGGATGGACTACTAGTTATAGTGACGCATATAATTCCCTCCAAATGTGAGCAAAGGGATCGCACATGTCTGTATTGTCTGGAATGAGAATGCAATAGCGCAATAAGAATTGAGGACACGATGATGCGATTATAGTGGTGGTTACAGGAGGCAAGAAGAAGATGCATCCATCAATGTACGACCTCCTCCTCCTCGACTCAGTGCGCCGGGCCACCAACCGGCAGCTTAGCGGCCGCGGATTTTGTGGCGAGGTCAAGGTTCTTCTCAGCAAAGGCTCCAATGCTTCCAGCCAGTTGAGAAAGGCCAATTTCATAGCGTCCTCGCCGGCCTTCTAGATACCTATGTACACGACTTCCTCGTACACGTGGATGTGTAGGTCGATGAATTCTTGCAGGGCGAGGCGCCTCGCGGCGAGTGCGACCTCCAGGTGGACATTCTTTGTTGTCTCGGTGGGTAGTCACAGGGCCACCAGTGCTTTAAAGAGGTTCTGGCCATGGAGGCTATTAGGGTGGCAGCTAATGAGGAGCCCGGGCACACAGGCTGGAGGAGTACAGCGATGTCGTCCACAAGCTTCTTGACGACAGTGAACTTGTTGATGGCGGCAATGCTCATCTGGTCCAATTGAGAGTCATAGCTGGCGTCGACGCTCGCCATCCACCTGTCGGTCGCCAACACCGTCTAGAGACGATCCTCATTGCCATGGCACAGGTCGGCGTCGTGGACCATCTGGCACAGCCGCTAGCCGCTCACGCGCATCGCCGCCATGGGTCTGGAGTGAGAACTTTTGCACTTAGTGTAGGTGCTTAGGTGCGTACGATGTGGTAGATGCATTGAAACGAAGGGGCGCCTTTATATGAGTGCAAACTGTGTTGCATTCACATCGTGCTACCTCTTTTCCCGGTCCTCCTCCCATTACTTCCCTCATGAATTCACGATGCTAATTGAAGGAGGATGCACCATTGGTTGTTCAATATTTCGGGAACCGCTACCCTCTCCCTCATCTGCATTAAAGTCGTATCGGGAACTGCGCCGCCCGCTATCAAATTGAATAGTACTGTGCCACCCGCTGCACGCCCGGCTGAACACGCCTCCTCGCCTCCATCAAATGCCCCTGTTAAACCCGCATGCAAATAGAGAAACCTACTTCGTCCACACGTCCTTTCATGAGCTGGCCGGAATTAAACGAAACACCGGCCGAGCTCCTATCGTCCGCCCTCTATTTAAACAAGGCCAGACGCCGGCCAAGCTCCTACCGTCCGCCCTCTGTTTAAACGAGGCTAGACAGACAGCGGGCAAGAATCGCACCCCTCCGCCGCTCCCCCATCTCCTCCTTCACCATTTTCTCCACTCTTCCGATGGCTTCCGAGGAGCCGTTCTCCGGCATACTACCTGGCTAGGTGGACCGCCGAGCCCTCCGGATATGAGTGAGTCCCCTCGGTGCTTCACCAACCTCGCTTGGCCCGACGGAGCCAGTTGCCGCCCCAAACCGGTGCGTGGTTCAGCAACTCGCCGCTCCAGTACATCTCGATGAGGAGTGGCGAGTTGCTCCACGTCGGCACGGCGGGGAGCACAGCGGCACGGGCGTCATTGCTGTCGCGTCATACCGTGCCACCAGTGTCTGCGGTGGGCGTGCCTCCTGTGCCTGTGGCAGCGCCATGCAGGCAGAGACAGAAGTTGGGTGCGTGGAGAGTGACGAGTCGGTGATGTTTGCTAGAACTACGTCGGTATTTCCCCAAAGAGGAAGGGATGATGCAGTATAGCGATGGTAGGTATTTCCCTCAGAGATGAGACCAAGGTTATCGAAACAGTAGGAGAACCTCCTCACACCACGTAAATAGCACATGCACACAAATAACAAATACTCGCAACCCGACGTGTTAAAGGGGTTGTCAATCCCTTCCGGGCACGACGCCTCAAGATAGGCAAATAACGTGAGTTAAAAGTGGTAGATAGGATAAATAGATCGCAGAACAAATAAATTGTGGCAAGGTATTTTTGTATTTTTGGTTTAATATATCTGAAAATAAATGCAAAGGAAAATAGATCGCAAAGGCAAATATGATGAAAAGAGACCCGGGGGCCGTAGGTTTCGCTAGTGGCTTCTCTCAAGAAAAATAGCAAACGGTGGGAAAACAATTAATGTTGGGAACTTTATAGAACTTCAAATAATCATGACGATATCCAGGTAATGATCATTATATAGGCATCATGTACAAGATTAGTAGACCGACTCCTACCTACATCTACTACTATTAATCGACACATCGACCGCTATCCAGCATGCATCTAGTGTATTAAGTTCATGAGAAAATGGAGTAATGCAATAAGAATGATGACATGATGTAGACGAGATCCGTTTATCTATTGCAGAGATATAGATCTCATCTTGTTATCCTTAGTAGAAATTATACATACGTGTCGGTTCCCCTTCTGTCACTAGGATCAAGCACCGTAAGATCGAAATCACTACAAAGCACCTCTTCCCATTGCAAGATAAATAGATAAAGTTCGCCAAACAAAACTTGTCGTGGATTTATCACGGCAGATGTAAAATTGAGAGAACTTAGTCATGAGGCCAACGCATCTATGTGGTAGCTTGAGAGGGGTTGATCGAATTGAGAGATGCAACACAAGACAAGGGTTCAGACAGCTTCGGGCCCCGAGAAACATCATCCGGTAACAACCCTACATGTTGTTTGTGGCTAGATCTCATTATCATCATGAGGGAGTCGCTGCATAAAACAGCTCTCCTAATTGTGTCTAGCCTTCCAGATTTTTTTCCCTCCCCCTTGGGGTGCCCTGCCCCTCCTTATATAAGTTGAAGGGGCGGGTTACATATGGAGTCCTAGTAGGACTAGGACTATTCTATAACAAGCAGAATCCCAGTCTGCCCCTTTAAGGGAAAACTCCTTAGGCCTTTCCTCGTAAACCAGCCCACCATAGCATGAGCCGGCCTTCTGGGCCTTGGGCCTTGTCATCCGTCTGACCCGCCCACCGGGTCACCAGTGAGTCACAATGTTCAAGCGGGTTGCTCGTAAACCACCAAGTCCGGGTGGGCCGCCAGTGAGTTGCCAAGCTCCAACCGGGTCACATCCGGCGAGTTACACTGCGGGGTATAACCCCGACATTAGCCCCCGGCTTAGCTTGGATTTATCCATGGTAAACTTATGCTGTAAAACAAACACAAGAACAAGTTTGACAGGTTGTGCTCCAGTTTAAAAGTTTTCCTGAGCCGGCACCTGAACATCCTTAAGTCCTTGTCAGTTCCTCCTGGATGTGTGTTCATGATCTCATAGCAAATCTCCTTTAGCAGATATGTTCAAACATTGCCAATGCAAAAAAGCCAGGCACTTCTTCTGAAAAATCTGGGTCAATAGGCCAGCTTCATAATCAATTTGCTGACATTGGCTCTTTGTAGAAAAATATTATAAGAAATAATCCATTTGAGTCGGCCTACAATGCTCTGACTTTGACGAAAATATTGGTCTTGAAATATTCAACTGATATTTAGCTGGCTTAAAAGATGTAGACCTTGCTGATTTATGATTGCCAAAATTGTCGGGTTATAAACAAATGATGTCGGGTCATGTAATTGACTTTCCTGAGCTATCCAAGCAAAAACTGAGAATATGATACCTAGTTTGTCTCAAAGAACTAAGAACTTGAAGATGTTCCTCCATTATATTCATATCACCTGTAGCCCCCAAGTCTTAAGACGGGAGCGTAGTAACAGCTTAAGACTTGTTTCAATATAAATGTTGCAACCTTGATGAAATCCAAGTTGCTCATCTCAGTCACTAATCAAAACTGAATATTCCACATATGTAGCCGCCAAGTGTCGAGTTGCCATGCTTGCAGCAACCTGGGACTTGCAATTGCCTTATGCTCATAAAAACTTCAACCAGTGTATCCCCCAAGGGCTGGGTCATTATGCAATAATGAGCAGGGACTTTGTAGATATAATTATGTAGACCTGAACAGCAATGTGTAGCCCACAAGGGCCGGGTCAATAAGATAATACCAAGTTGGGACTGTATATATACTTCATTGAAAATAACATCATATGATGTAGCCTTCATCGCGGGGCTTGAACCCACGTCCACAAGGTTAAGAGCCTTGTTCTTTAGCAACTGAGCAATGGATCCTTCCATGTAATGGATTTAACTTGTGTACCTTGAATTTTTAACAGGAGCAATTGGTAGCCCCCAAGGGCCGGCTCATTACGATGTGATGAGTCGGGTCTTCAATAAGACAAGTAAAGATGACTTTGCATTAGCCCCCAAGTACCATGGTGCATGCTGGCAGTGACATGGGACTTTGCATATTTGATGTAATCTTAACTTGAATAATGTAGCCCCCAAGTGCCGAGTCGTGAGCCTGCACCGACTTGGGACTATTCCTTCCATTGTAGAATAAATCATATCCATTGATAAAGAAATAATAGCCATTGCGCTGATGCGACTTCAAAAACCTCAATCATAATACTGGCTATTGATAACCATAATAAAAATCCAACCATGTTGGCTATTCAAGATTTGAGTAATATAATCTGGAGTTAAATACCCGGCGGCTCTTGGCCGATGGCGACTTAATGCGTATTCATTGTAAACCGGAACTTTTGTAACCCGGCGGCATTAACCTATAGGATTGATTTATACTGCCGGCTTACATTGCCATCCCAGTGAAGGTAATAATCCAGTGATTTACAAGCGCATGATTTCAATGACACAATCCAAAATATGCTGGCGACTTAACATCAAAAACCAGGTCGGGTTATCAGAAACCACGAATACACTCAAATATGAGCTATAAGAATTGAGGCTACATGGTCTGAATCACTTTAAACCATATGTTAATATGGTACGAAGATGAACCCAAAAATGTTCAAAAAACAAATCAAAGCGAGAAAATGAGGCTTTCATAGGCCGCCAAGCCTAAAGCTCTGAGGCTTTCATGGGCCGCCAAGCCACTGAGTTAACCTTCTACACTTGGTGAAACCGACCTCACATGACCGCCGTTTTAACCTTGATAGGTTCAGGGTCTATGTAAGATTGACTGTCAAGAGTTCGGCTTGTCATTCCGGGATTACCCAGGAGGAGTGGCAGCTTCTACAAAGCAGGAGAAACCGGAAGGTTTTGGTGAATACACCTGGTGTTCCAAACCAGCTCACAAGGGTAGTAACGCTATGTTCTCTTTGGTGAATACACCTATGTTTGAACAGGAAGCCCCCAAGTGCTTGTGGCCTTGAGCCGATCAAGAGGGATATTCACAGCTATGTTCTCTTTGGTGAATACACCTATGTTTGAACAGGAACCCCCAAGTGACCTTTGAAATTATGGCATTGCGCCGATCAAGAGGGATATTCACAGCTATGTTCTCTTTGGTGAATACACCTATGAACAGGAAACCCCCAAGTGACCTTTGAAATTGTGGCATTGCGCCGATCAAGAGGGATATTCACAGCTATGTTCTCTTTGGTGAATACACCTATGTTTGAACAGGAAGCCCCCAAGTGACCTTTGAAATTATGGCATTGCGCCGATCAAGAGGGATATTCACAGCTATGCTCAATGAGCAGGAAGCCCCCAAGTGACCAATAAGATAAGCCAATAAGGCAGGATACCCATGTTTCAACTGCACATCATGGCAGCAGGTCCTCTTCGGCAACCATTAAATTTATGAGAACTCGAACTTTTTGAGAGATGGATTCCTTCTTGAGCCAGGATTTTAAACCGAACATTGAGAGCTTCAAAGCTTTGTGGGAGACAAATTTCCCTTGAACAGGATTTTGAACCGGGATCTTCATTTTGAGCCGAAAATTTTCTGACGGCCTTTAAATTTTTATCAATATAGCAGTAGCTTCCAGGGCCTGGTTATGTTCCCTCCATTGACCCGGAGTTCTTGAATCTGCTGTAAACTGGTAATCATTTACTGAGTCATGTCATTGTAGCCCCCGAGTCTTAAGACGACTCGAGGAGTTGTTTTGAGATTCCCCATATTTGACCATGATATAAACCGGTATGAGTCATTCAGCAGCTCAGTGATATAATAGTCCCTTTTTGTAGTAGACAACTTGTCCTGTATTAGGAGAACTTGCAAACCAGAGTAATTGCTCTTTTTAAAGGAAGCAATATGTAATACAAATATACTAGATCAAGATATGACCCAAAAAATTTATGAGAATTATTTGGGAATTTTTGGAGTGATGGAAATATAGGTTGCTTCACAACCTAGGGCAATTGGAGTTATTCCTTTAATAGAAAAGGAATATTCCCAATAAAAAGAATATTGGGATTTGGGCTAGGATGGAAATGACAGGGTCTAGGGAAAGATTTGGGAATGACAAGCCACACTAGAAGCAAAGAAGAAGGCATCTTCTTTAGTTTCCAGACCACAAAGCCACGAAAAAGAAAAACTCAGGAAAAAACCTCGGAAAGACAAAAGAAAAAGAAAGGTCTAAAAATCAGGCTGTCACAAACCTTACCCCCTTAAAGAAATCTTGTCCTCGAGATTTGGTTGCTCAGGGAACAAGTATGAATATTCTGACTTAAGGAAACCGTTTCCAACTCAGGTATCCTTTTCCTTTATTGTTGTTCCCATTAAATTTTTATCTGACTGGCCCTGGGTGGTTTTCTTTACTGTATCCTCATTCTGACAGATCTTACCTGGCTTGCTCATGCTTATATAGGCTCAAATTTCTTTTTAGATCTGCTGACTAGCTGAGTGTGATTTAATTATCACGACTGAAATATATGTCCGTCTCACAAATTCAAGAGTGCTTTCCGTTGGGTGTGCCACCCAGCACTGACAACCTTTCATGTAATGATGATCAAAAATTTCTGATGAAAACTCAAGCTCTAACTCATTGCATTGGGTTTCTCCACTAAATTCAGGTCCTTTGGGTTCCAAATAGTGAGTTAAAACATAACCGTTTCCTGGCAGATTTTGACTCATCGCAGAAGTTTCTGAATCATCTTAACTGGTTCCACTATCATGAGTATCGGATCCGTACCAAGTATTTGATACTGTCACGGCCAGCATAAAGGGTTTGGCCTGTATGATAATATCTGCAGACTTGGCTGACGGTGGTTCTGACGGAAAAATTTTGTTCACGACAGTCTATTGATGATGATTCATATAAGTGAGGACTCAGGCTTCCAGACTGTTATTCCTCATGCCGATTACTCATGCTGTAGGCATATCCATGTGGATCAATACTGACTTAGACTGTCCGGGGGATCTGCACCATGGGGGTCGTGTACAATTTTCATACCTGCATCACTGGTCTTGCTCCTTCATTATTGTTTTCTTGGTCTGGATCCTTGGCTAAAACAGCTGGGCCATATTGCTTCTCCGTATGACCATAGGTACTGTCGGTGCAATTTTTCGGCAATCGTAGCTTATCCTCATTTTTCTGACAGGGTAACCCATTAAATGACAGGTTCAACACCTCTCAAGTTTTGATCGTTGGGAAATGATCATCCGAAACCCTTGCAAGAACTCGGCAAATAAATCAGTAGCCACTAGAATGGTATTTATCACTCAGATCTGGGACATTACTAAAATAACTCAACCACGGCTCAGGACGGCCGAAAAGCAGCTCAGAGCATGAGACCGGGTTGATAAGAAGAAGGTGGCAGCTCCCTAAAATAGCCAAAAAGCAGCTATAGGGCTACTGTCACAAAAAGAAACTCAACAGCTGTACGAGATGGCCGAAAAGCAGCTCAGACTCGTGACAGTCGTTGAAGAGAGAAACAAAAATCGGCATCCACCCCGGATAGCTAGAAACAGCTCAGGTCACAGGCGTGGTGCCGTCATTGGAGAAAAGGGGACAAGGGCTCATCAGAATCATTTTCCAGTTCACAAGTACTTGTATGGAGCTCATTGATGTCGTCAATCCTCATAATCCTTTGTCACACTGTGGTGTATACTGGCTTTCTTCTATTAACCATCCTCACGTGGTTATCAGATCCTCATCCGAGTGACTTGTAAGATCTTGGTGGTATGCTCATCGCATATATGAGAACCTGATTCCGAGACAGACGTGTATTTTGACTGATTCTTGATTCTGACCAAAATGTTGCCGATCTGATTCTTGGGATTTGCTGCCATATGCTGTCAATTCACAGCATACTACCTTGTACCAATGTCTTACTGAGGAAGACTGGCTGGCTTGTGCTTGAAACTTTCATTGGACAGCTTGCTGAAGAAGATGGGTATCGTGCTTCAGAAGCTGACCCCCTTAAAGACTTTGCTGGTGAAAAACTCAGTACCTTACGCTGGAAGCTTTTGCGGTTGCTTACTGAAGAAGGCAGAGTACCTTGCACGAGAAATCATCCATATATCATACTGAGGAAGATAGCTGAATCTTGCCTTGGAAGCTTCTCTGGTATCTTGCGAGGGAAGATTGAGTTGCTTACACAAAAACCTTCTTACTGTGATATGCAGACTGATTTCCACATATACATTCCATCTTAATGTTTCTGATGTTGATTTCTTGCATGAAACGGGGTTTTGCAGGATTATTCTCCTTTCTGAGTATATGCCATATTTTTGCTTGCTTCCGGGTATATCATGCGTCAAAATCATCCTCAATGAAAAATTAAACTTGTATCTGAGCCATACCTTTGATAATATTCTGTCAACCTTGCACACAATTTATCTTCTTGCTGGTTTAATCATTTTGTTGTGATGAGTGCACGCTAATGCAAACTTGATACTGATGGTCCATCCAGGATTTCTTTTGCATCTAGACCAGATATTCCCAATTTCACTACAGTCAGCTGATAATTCCATTTTGTTTAGCTGAATTTCCAAATATATGCATTTCTTGCTGACTCATCGGGTCCGGTGTCGGCTGACGAGCAACTTTAATAGAGGCAAAATTTGTAACACCGAAGGCCCAAAGAAAGGAACAACAGAAACAACTAAAACAAAAGCACACAAGCATCCTATTAATATAATTAATCAAGCAATCATCACATATTACTGCTATTCACACAATAATATGCATGCACACCTAAGCACCCAATTCTCGCGGAAACTCTGGTATTGCGGTCTAATATGCTGTGGCGATGTGCACGAGGACGAATAAATGTGTGGAAGAATTGATATAATCAGCGCTACACCAAGTGCTAGCTTAGCCAGGTAGCAACCTGAACTAGCTCAGAGGCGAGGACGTACGTGGTAATCACGTAGTGGGACACGAAGGTCGCAACCACATTATTATCAAGCAGACAGAAAAAGATTCGTACTCGTCCAAGAAATAGGATAGCGGGGAAAAACTGAGGCTGCTGACATTGCCCTTTCTTGATAACTAAGATCATTAAGGGTTGTCAACACAACAAAATAAAAGAACGATCCGGGATAGGAGCGTGTCCATCACCGAAATGATAGACAGGGCTGAAAGAAAGATATCGACGCGATACCTGAGCACCATTTTTTGCAAACAGTGTCGGGATCACTTGGCATCACTCTGCTGGGACAGAAGTAACACCAAACACCGAAAGAACTGGAGGAATGCAAAGGTTGAGTTGTAGTGGATCCAAACCGATGCCAGCTACACTCACCAGATAAATCGTTATCACAACTAAGGCTATATGCATGCTATGCAACAAACAAATGCAGCAATCAAGTGCAACAAACCAACTGGGGTCTATACTACCGCTCTCTAATGTTCGCACAGTCTAGGGTGTCCTACAGCCAGACCTGCTCTGATACTAAGCGCTGTGGCACCCCGGCTCAGAGAAAACCGGAACGCCCCGTATTCCAGCCCAAAGATCGAGCATAAGTCTTCTGGAATATGACACTGCTTAGCATAGAACAAACCATCTTTCTATTATACACGAATATAAATACAAGGTCTCTGATATTACAATGAAAAAAATCGGTACGGTGACACTACGCCATCCTCAGTTGCTCTATGCAAGCAGCAGAACAACTCGGAGCAGCGGAATAACTCTAGCAGCGGAACAACGAAGACGGTGGTGAACTCCACTCCATAGGGACTCTGGCTGGAACGCTTATCCTAGCTCGCAAACAAGGACTCCACGGCAAACAAGCAATCAAATCCAAGAATGACCTGCAAGCTGGCATGACATGCCAGGTCAGTACATTGAATGTACTTGCAAGCTCACAATAATCCAGAAGCATTCAAGACAAACAACAGCATGGCAATTACAGGTTAAACCGGAATTAACATGAGATCATCAGCATAACATGGCATGACCAACATAAACATGATACAGCTATCTCAACATGAACATATTAATCCAACAATACTAGCATGCAACATGATGACACCTTATGCACCACTTATTCTGCTCGGCTACCTTGTAACCAACACATGCATCACTTACCAACCTCGGACGTCACACGATCATCTCAGGATCAAATCAGTCTTGGTATAAACAATACCGTAGTAATCAATAAATGACCACAAGGAGCTTGATTTTTACCCATGACTCTCGTACCACATCACGAATATACAACAACTCGGTATCCTCGATACCATCGTGATCCTTACGGCGATCACAACCCAACCAACACTTGGCTCGTGATCCTTACGACGATCACAACCCGACCACTACATGGCCCGTGATCCTTACGGCGATCACAACCCGACCTCTACATGGCCCATGATCCTTACGGTGATCACAACCCGACCAACGCATGGCCCGTGATCCTTACGGCGATCACAACCCGACCAACACATGGCCCATCTCGTTGTTATTGAACACATTATTCTTATTACTGTTGACTCATGGTGTGACCTACTTTCGACCTGGGCCCTTATCCGCGGGCGCGGCTATCGAAAGATTTAATATACACTCTGCAGAGGTTAGTACACTATACCCACACTACGAAACCCATGGCCTCGCACTCCCATTCGGGTGTACCAACGGCGTTCCGACAAAACCGATCTACTGTCATGACACTCTCCCGGCCACTCCGACTCACTCCTCACTGAGCTAAGTCATGGGTGGCCTTGTGTCTACCTCCAGACACAACGACCACCGTCGTGGCCAAAACATAAATGATCCCACGCGGGGATCCGCCGGCTATAACAACTACGGGCACACAAGGCTTATGTCCGCCTACCTGATCAGGGTAGCGCGCGCCCATAACCTTCCCTCGTTGGAGGCACCAGCAAGAGGCACAACCATATACCCAGTTAGGACCGTCCCATACCGGTAAGCGTGGTTGCACTGGTCAGCATCGATTCAGCAGCACCATGACTCACCCAATAGTTGTTCAAGTTCAATTTAATCCGGTTAAACTTGAATGCAAATATGCTGAGCCATGATAAAATGCATGAACATGATATCAACATCACCATGAGAGTATCACATAACTTTCCACCATATCAACAATGAATCATATCCACTGAGCATCGCATACTGACTAGCATGACCATCTCCAACATAAACATGTACTACTACCAAGCATAAACATATGAAAGGTAATACTAGCAGGTATAACATGATCACAAAGCATAAGACAACATAGCACAAAAGCGAACATGCAAATCTGAGCATCACCGGAACAATGATAACCATCTTTTCAACAAGCAAACATTTATTAAATATTCAAGTTGAAAACCATGGCTACTGCATGACTATCATGCAAGTGGGTATTGTGGCTTGCCTAGGGATGAAGAAGGCACCCAGGAGAAGTGCGGTGAAGCCGCGGAACGAATTGCCTGAAAACATTCTCTCTCGGAGGGGGCTGAATAAGGGCAAGGGCATAAAGATCATTTTCATAGTGTCAAACCATAGTGAAAACATGACTAACAGAACGGGCTCGACGAAATGAAGAAGTGGGCTTTGGATTCACCTCAAACGGTGTTACGGATAAAAAGATATGGAAGTTTTTCTGCGAGGGACCCATCTGTAATGAAAATAATTTCAACCAGGGGCCTAAACAGAAAAAGTGAAAGCGCATTCGGGGAAATACGTTTTCACCTTATCCAAAGGAATAGTGGCAGGGCTGACACGTGCGGGTCCAATGGGTGGGGCCCGTCACTTATCCACCTGGCGCTGACCGGTCAACGCCGACAGGCTGACACGAGGGGCCCGCGGGACCCACACGGCTGGTCAACACCCACCTCCCGCTCCTCCTCTTTCTTCCCCGACGTGGGTGTAGAACAGAGGGAGGGGTCGCCGGCATTGGCGCTTGCCCGGTCGACTCCGGCCACCTCCGGTGGAGCTCGGACCACCGGAGTGCTCAGGACGGCGAGGCGCACCCACCTGTTGGGAGCCGCAACGGAGGGGCTTCGGGTGGAGATGGGGGCTCGTGGCAACAGGAGCTCCGGCGAGAGGCTGAGATGGCAGGGAGGTTCGCCGGAGTGGTGGAGGCCTACTGGTGGTGGAAGAAGGAGGAGAGGGAGCTCGACTTGGCAGAATTTGAGAGGATGGCCGCGGCGGCCATGGCGGCCATGGCGAGCAGGGAGGGCTCCAGAGGCTTGGGGAAGGGGCTCGGGAGGACTAGAGGGGCGAGGCAAGGCTCGAGGTGAGCTCAGAGGACTCGGGGAAGGGCTTATATAGCTGCGGGGAGGAGGGAGCCGCGCTGGCGTCGCCGTGGATGCGTGGCCGGCACCGCGGACGCGTGCTCGTGTGCATGGACTCGGAGGAAAACGACAAAGGAGGAGCAGTGGGGGCTCTCACGGGGCAGAGGAGGCCAAGGGGGCGCAAGGAGGAAGACGACGGTGACGGGAATATCCAAAACGCCATTGTGCTCTCGTGTTCACGCGGCGGTTTGCGTCGGTGAGGAAGCCACCGGAGAGGGAGAGGGGTCCGTCGGAGCGGCGACGACGAGATGCATCCACTGGACATGCTCACGGGCTCTAAGACGACAAGGAGGAGTGGTGCCAAAGCACAAACGGTGCTCTGGACACGCTACAGCGCACAGAGCACGTGCACAGGCATGCCAGCTGCGCGGTCACCACACTACATGGCACATTAAGTGCGCTACAGCACCCAAGACAGTGTCTAGTGGTAAGTCCTTCGAAGATAGGTTTGATCTGAGGTGGTAACTAGGTGAAAAGGTCTCTGGTTAAAAGGTTATCAACTGCTGAAGTTTACTGCAGTTTACCAGCTCAATGAGATCAACAGGGAATTGCTTGAAGCCAAAGAAGTTGTCTGGGGTGTTTAGGATAGGAAGGACTATGATCCTGGAGGTTGGGAGGGTAAACGGATCAAGATTTGCTGCAGTTGCTTCACAACTACATACTTGGTTCAGAAATGAAGATCAGCAAGATGCACTCACATGGAGTGTCCAATTGATCTCAAATTGGGAAAAGCTTAGTCATATGGTCATATCAAGAAGCTGTAAAAAGCTCATGCCAAATGGACAAACCAAAATAGCACTTGCTTCACAAACATCTCCTCTGGACAGAAACTTGTAACAATTATGGTGGTCAAATGGCTCAATGAAATGATGCCAAAATGGGTGGAGAGATGTTTTATGGATATAAGAATGATCTGGTAATTTATCAGGATTTTTGAAGCAATATAAAATATAATTGCTTCACAACCTGAAAATAATGCCAGAATCAAAGATTTGCTCCTGTGCTCACATAGATGATTGGATGGGGCTGAAAACGGGTGGAGGGGATTAATATGATCACATTAAGGAGTGTGCAGAATTTCAACTCATTTGGGGACACCTAGCTAGTACTTCCTTCACAAAGCCTTCTGTTTGACAGAAACTTTGAAAATTCACTGAGGAAGATTGGCTAGGCAAATAAAGTTGATCTTGTGCATGAGGAAATTATTTGTACATATAAACATGCCCAAAAAGGTTGGGAGTCAATAGGATAAATATAAATGACACTTCCTTCACAAAGTGCCATTTAGGGCAGAATAGGAAATGAAATATTGGTGAATTATTTTTGAACATGGCAATGAAAAGTTTTGCCATATTTGATCAAGATATGACGCAACAAATTTATGAGAATTATTTGGGAATTTTCGGAGTGATGGAAATATAGGTTGCTTCACAACCTAGGGCAATTGGAGTTATTCCTTCAATAGAAAAGGAATATTCCCAATAAAAAGAATATTGGGATTTGGGCTAGGATGGAAATGACAGGGTCTAGGGAAATATTTGTGAATGACAAGCCACACTGGAAGCAAAGAAGAAGGCATCTTCTTTAGTTTCCAGACCACAAAGCCACGAAAAAGAAAAACTCAGGCAAAAACCTCGGAAAAATAAAAGAAAAAGAAAGGGCAAAAAATCAGGCTGTCACAGGAGGCAACCCAACTTTCTTTGTGTTTTTTGTTTTTGTTCCTGTTTAGTAATAAATCTTGCATCTAACTCCTGTTTAGATGTGTTTTTATCTTTTAATTAGTGTTTGTGCCAAGTAGAACCTATAGGATAACCTATGATGATAGTTGATTTGATTCTGCTGAAAAACAGAAACTTTGCGCGCATGAATTTAGTTTTGTTAACTCACAAAAACGTGCTTTTGCGTTGATTCTTTTTGCTGGTGATCAATAGACAAATTGTCCAGGACTTCCTATTTTGGTAGGATTTTTAGAGTTCCAGAAGTTTGCTTTAGTTACAGATTGCTACAAACTGTTCTGTTTTTGACAGATTCTGTTTTTCGTGTGTTGTTTGCTTATTTCGATGCATCTATGGCTAGTAAAATAGTTTATAAACCATAGAGAAGTTGGAATACAGTAGGTTTAACACCAAAATAAATAAATAATGAGTTCATTACAGTACCATATGTGGTGGTTTTGTTTTCTTTCACTAACCGAGCTTATAAGATTTCCTCTTGAGTTTTGTGTTGTGAAGTTTTCAAGTTTTGGGTAAAGCTTTTATGGACTATTGAATAAGGAGTGGCAAAAGCCTAAGCTTGGGGATGCCCATCGCACCCCAAGATATTCAAGGATAGCCAAAAGCCTAATCTTGGCGATGCCCCGGGAAGGCATCCCCTCTTTCATCTTCGTTCATTGGTAACTTTACTTGGAGCTATATTTTTATTCGACACATGATATGTGTTTTGTTTGGAGCATCGTGTATTATATTAGTCTTTGCTTTTTAGTTTACCACAATCATCCTTGCTATACACACCTTTTGGGAGAAGCCTACTTGATTAGGATTTGCTAGAATACTCTATGTGCTTCACTTATATCTTTTGAGCTTGATAGTTTTTGCTCTAGTGCTTCACTTATATTTTTTAAAGCATGGTGGTGACTTAATTTTGAAGAAATTGCTAGTCTCTCATGCTTCACTTATATCTTTTTGAGAGTCTTTTAGAACAGCATGGTATTTGCTATGGTTACAAAGTTGGTCCTAGAATGATGAGCATCCAAGTTGGGTATAATAAAAACTATCATAGAAAAGAATTGGATGCTATGATCAATATGATGCTTGATAATTGTTTTGAGATATGGAGGTAGTGCTATTAAAGTCATGCTAGTTGAGGTGATTATGAAAAGTACTTGTGTTGAGGGTTGTGATTCCCGTAGCATGCATGTATGGTGAACCGCTTTGTGATGAAGTTGGAGCACAATTTTATTTATTGAGTGTCTTCCTTATGAGTGGCGGTCGGGGACGAGCGATGGTCTTTTCCTACCAATCTATCCCCCTAGGAGCATGCGCGTAGTGCTTTGGTTCTTGATGACTTCTAGATTTTTGCAACAAGTACATGAGTTCTTTTGACTAATGTTGTGTCCATGGATTATACGCACCTCACCCTTCCACCATTGCTAGCCTCTCTTGTGCCGCGCAACTTTCGCCGGTACCATACACCCACCATATATATTCCTCAAAACAGCCACCATATCTACCTATTATGGCATTTCCATAGCCATTCCGAGATATATTGCCATGCAACTTTCCACCATTCCATTCATATGACATGCATTACTTTTGTCATATTGCTTTTTGCATGATCATGTAGTTGACATTGTATTTGTGGCAAGGCCACCTTCATAATTTTCATACATGTCGCTCTTGATTCATTGCATATTCCGGTACACCGCCGTAGGCATTCATATAGAGTCATATCTTGTTCTAGCTTTGAATTCTTGAGTTGTAAATCCATAAAAGTGTGATGATCTTCATTATTAGAGCATTGTCCTAGTGAGGAAAGGATGATGAAGACTATGATTCCCCCACAAGTCGGGATGAGACTTCGGACTTTACAAAAAGAAAAAAAAAAGAGGAAAGGAAAAAAAGGCCAAAAAGAAAAAAAGAAAGGCCAAAGAAAAAAAGGAAAAGAAGAAAAAGAGGCAAAAAGAAGAAAAAATAAAATGAGAGAAAAAGAGAGAAGGGACAATGCTACTATCTCTTTTTCCACATTTGTGCTTCAAAGTAGCACCATGATCTTCATGATAGAGAGTCTCATATGTTATTACTTTCATATACTAGTGGGAATTTTTCATTATAGAACTTGGCTTGTATATTCCAATGATGGGCTTCCTCAAAATGCCCTAGGTCTTCCTGAGCAAGCGAGTTGGATGCACACCCACTTAGTTTCTTTTATTGAGCTTTCATATATTTATAGCTCTAGTGCATCCGTTGCATGGCAATCCCTACTCACCCACATTGATATCTATTAATGGGCATCTTCATAGCCCGTTGATACGCCTAGTTGATGTGAGACTATCTTCTTCTTTTTGTCTTCTCCACAACCGCCATTCTACTCCACATATAGTGCTATGTCGATGGCTCACGCTCATGTATTGCGTGAAAGTTGAAAGAGTTTGAGATTATTAAAGTATGAAACAATTGCTTGGCTTGTCATCGGGGTTGTGCATGATTAAATACTTTGTGTGATGAAGATAGAGCAATAGCCAGACTATATGATTTTGTAGGGATAACTTTCTTTCGCCATGTTATTTTGAGAAGACATGATTACTTTGATTAGTATGCTTGAAGTATCACCATTTTCATGTTAATATGAACTTTATTTTGTATCATTTGGATCTAAACATTCATGCCACAATAAAGAAAATTACATTGAGAATTATGCTAGGTAGCATTCCACATCAAAAATTTCTTTTTTATCATTTGCCTACTCGAGGACGAGCAAGAATTAAGCTTGGGGATGCTTGATACGTCTCCAACGTATCTACAATTTTTGATTGTTCCATGCTATTATATTACCCCTTTTGGATGTTTATGGGCTTTATTTTACACATTTATATCATTTTTGGGACTAACCTACGAACCGGAGGCCCAGCCCGTATTGCTGTTTTTTTTGCCTATTTCAGTATTTCGAAGAAAAGGAATATCAAACGAAGTCCAAACGGAATGAAACCTTCGGGAGCGTCATTTTTGGAACGAACGTGATCCAGAGGACTTGGAGTGCAAGTCAAGAAGCAGCCGAGGTGGCCACGAGAGGGTAGGGCGCGCCGCCTATCTCGTGGGCCCCTCGGGCAGCCACTAACATACTTCTTCCTCCTATATAAGCCTATGTACCCCGAAAACATCCAGGGAGCCAACGAAACACAATTTCCACCGTCGTAACCTTCTGTATCCACGAGATCCCATCTTGGAGCCTTCGCCAACGTTCTACCAGAGAGGGAATCGACCACGGAGGGCTTCTACATCAACATCCTTGCCCCTCCGATGAGTTGTGAGTAGTTTACCACAGACCTACGGGTCCATGGTTATTAGCTAGATGGCTTCTTCTCTCTTTTTGGGTCTCAATACAATGTTCTCCCCCTCTCTTCTAGAGATCTATTCAATGTAAACTCTTTTTGCGGTGTGTTAGTCGAGATCCGATGAATTGTGGGTTTATGATCAAGTTTATCTATGAGAAATATTTGAATCTCCTCTGAATTCTTTTATGTATGATTGAGTTATCTTTGCAAGTCTCTTCGAATTATCAGTTTGGTTTGGCCTACTAGATTGATCTTTCTTGCCATGGGAGAAGTGCTTAGCTTTGGGTTCAATCTTGCGGTGTCTTTACCCAGTGACAGAAAGGGTTGCAAGGCACGTATTGTATTGTTGCCATCGAGGATAAAAAGATGGGGTTTATATCATATTGCATGAGTTTATCCCTCCACATCCTGTCATCTTGCTTAAGGTGTTACTCTGTTCTTATGAACTTAATACTCTAGATGCAAGCAGGAGTCGGTCGATGTGTGGAGTAATAGTAGTAGATGCAGGAAGGAGTCGGTCTACTTGTCACGGACGTGATGCCAATATACATGATCATGCCTAGATAATCTCATAATTATTCGCTTTTCTATCAATTGCTCGAGAGTAATTTGTTCACCCACCGTAATACTTATGCTATCTTGAGAGAAGCCACTAGTGAAACCTATGGCCCCAGGGTCTATCTCTTATCATATTTGCTTTCAATCTACTTTTATTTGCATCTTTAGTTTTTGCATCTATATTATAAAATACCAAAAATATAATTATATTATCATACTATCTTTATTAGATCTCACTTTCGCAAGTGGCCGTGAAGGGATTGACAACCCCTTTATTGCGTTGGTTGCGAGTTCTTTGTTTGTTTGTGTAGGTGCGTAGGACTTTTACGGAGCCTCCTACTGGATTGATACCTTGGTTCTCAAAAACTGAGGGAAATACTTACGCTACTATTGCTGCATCACCCTTTCCTCTTCAAGGAAAACCAACGCAAGCTCAAGACGTAGCAAGACCTATACTTGCCATCCACGCATACGGGAGTCCCTACCGGACACGAGAGGTGATCCTATGTCTTGTATCTAGACGGCCCATCAGTCCGGCCCACATCCAATAGCCCGGACGCCCGAGGACCCCCTAGTCCAGGACTCGCACAGGCGGCGGTGCTCTTTTCCAGCCAACGGGGGTCCAGTGGCCATGTCCATTGGCTTGATCTTAGGCCAATGAACCATGGTCTTCGCAAAGGCCAGTCTTGCTCCTTCGAGGCACGCAGAGCGCTTCACTGCATCAATCTGGGGTGACGCGTCATTCAGCTTCTGCACTAGCCCAAAGTAGCCGCTCAGAATTGGCTCTATGGGCCACAACTGGACACAAAGGTCCTTCATGGCAGGCTCGGCCATCCGATGCAGCTCCATCAGTTGCTTCATTGGGTTGTTGAGGAGGGAAGGATGCTCAGGCACCTGAAACTGCCCAGAACAGTCGTTGCTCGGTGTCCCCATACCGCTCGGCGTAGTGCTTTGTCACATCTGCCACACTCCTTGGAAGCTCGGCGAAAATGACTGCGGAGCGCCAGACCCGCGTCAGTGATGCAAATCTTTTACCGCCAAACACACCCTGCAATAAGTATGGCTTAGCATCTACGAGTAGTCTCACTTGGCGGAGCTCCTCTCGGGTACCCCGCACCTCTGTTCTAGTCTCCTGGAGCTCTCTCTCCACCTTGGATAGCTCGGAGGACTGATCCCTCTGTTTTTTATCAAGGTCATCACACTTTGTGACGGCATCCTTGAGCTCCTGTTGCACCTCGGCCACTCGAGCCTCGTGCTTCTTGCCAGCGGCCTTCACCACCTCGAGTTCGGCCACTGCATTCTTGGCAGCCGCCTTCTTTTCGGCCGCCTCGGCCTCGGCCTTCTTTAGTGCGACCTTGAGGCCCTCGACCTCCGCGGCGGCAGCTGTAGTCACCAAACATCTTTGGCTCCTGCTAATTCTTGATCTTGTGTTGCTTTTTCCCTTGAAGAGGAAAGGGTGATGCAGCATAGTAGATAAGTATTTCCCTCAGTTTAAGAACCAAGGTATCAATCCAGTAGGAGGTACATGCAAGTCTCCAATCTATGCACCTGCACAAACAATCAAACACTTGCCCCCAATGCGATAAAGAGGTTGTTAATCCCTCTATGGTCACTTACAAGGATGAGATCTGATAGAGATATGTAACAGCCTGAATTTTTGGCCCTTTCTTTTTCTTTTGTTTTTCTAAGGTTTTTGCTTGAGTTTTCTTTTTCCGTGGCTTTGTAGTCTGGAAACTGAAGAAGGTGACTTCTTCTTTCCTTCCAGAGTGGCTTGTCATCCCCAAATGCTTCCCAAGACCCTGTCATTTTCATCCTAGCCCAAACCCCAATATTCTTTTTATTGAGAATATTCCTTTTCTATTAAAGGATCCTTTTTGCCCTAGGTTGTGAAGCAACCTATATTTGCCTCACTCCTAAAATTCCCAAATAATTCTCATAAATTGTTTGGGTCATATATTGCTCAAAAATGGCAAAACTTTTCAGTGCCAAGATAAAAAAATAATCCTCAAATAATCCACTTCCTATTCTGTCCTAAATAGCACATTGTGAAGCAAGTGCTATTTTCCTTTGCCCAATTGACCTCAAACTCCTTGGACACCTTTTCCTGTCCATATCATTGCCACATGCCAAAATGCAACCTCATTTGCGTAGTAATTATTTAATTATGATTTCCAAAGTTTCTGTCCAGAAAGAAACTTTGTGAAGGAGGTACAAGCTAGGCATATCCAAATGAGTTGCCATTTATGCATGACCTCAATATCAAGATATCATAGCCCTCCACCCAAGTTGAGCTCATGTCATGCCCCCATGTGAGCTCATATTCAATTCTTAGTTTCTGCCCAAATTTTCAGTCTGTGAAGCAAGTATATTTTATCTTGCTCCATTATGGTTGCAAATTTTTCTAGGTCTTCTATTATCTTATCTCCACCCATTTTGGGCATAGTTCATCAAGCCATTATTCCTCTATAATTTTTGCAAGTTTCTGTCCAGAGGAGATGTTTGTGAAGCAAGTACCATTTTGGCTTGGCCAATTGGTATGATAGTTTTTGAGCCTCTTCATAGGACCAAATGACCACGCCTTGCCCAATTTAAGCTCAAGTTGACACTCCATGTGAGTGCATCATGGTGATCAAGTTTCTGGACCATTTTGGTCAGTTGCAAAGCAACTACATTAAATCTTGATCCAAATATCCTCAAACTCTCCAGGATTATAGTCCTTCCTAAGCTAATCACCCCACACAAACTCTTTGGCTCCAATAAAGTTGATGTTGATCACCAGTGTCCGTCCAAGTTTACTGTAGTAAACATCAGACGTTGATTGCCATTTACCCAGAGCTATTTTCACTGAACTACCACCGCAGTTGCAACCTCCCCAAGAAGGATAAACCCCCAGACATCGTTTGGACGATTGTGTGGCACAGTGTGCACCAGTGCACGCGGTGATCACGAGCTTTGTCCTGCAATGCGCGTGCTCTGCTGGCCTTGTCCGCGTCCAGGGCGTCTTCTAGCTCCGGCCCCTCCCCCTCTTGTCGTCTTCATGCTCATAAGCATGTCCAACAGTTTTACCGCGTCGTCACCACCTCCCTTGACCCCTCTCCCCCTCCAGCAGCTTCCTCACCGACGCTCGCCGCCACGTGCCCACGGGCGAACAGTGGCCATTTGGCTCTGTTCGTCGCCGTTTTCTTCCTCCCCGTGCTCCGTTGGCTCTCTCTGCCCTGTGAGCTCCTCCCTGTGTCTCCCTGTCGTCTTCCCTCGAGCTCATGCACGAGCACACGCGTCCGCGGTGCCGGCCACGCGTCCACGGCGACGCCGGTGCGACAGCTCCTCCCCGCAGCTATTTAAGCAGCCCTGAGGCATCCCGACCACGCCAAGCTCTTTGCCTCACTCCCTTAGTCCTCCCCGACCCCTCCCCTGAGCTACAAGAGCTCCCGAGCCCGCCATGGCCGCCATGGTCGCCGACCCCTATCGACCTAAATTTGCCCGAGGAGAGCTCTCCCCCTCCCCGTAGCACCTCCAGTGGAATCCCTCAACCACGGCAAGGCTTTCCCGTGCCCTACCGATCCCGTTCCTCCACCGTAACCCCGTATCCAACTTCGCCGAAACCGCCGTCCGCCTCAGCTGAAGCCCCGCTCGAGCCGTTGCTCTCTGGTAGCCGTGTTGTCATATCCCTAGCTTCTGGTTTTGCACTAGGCTAGCTTCATGTGTGCATCATGTTTAAATGTTATTTAACTTGAAATGGGGATGTTCAAACCCTAGCATTAAATCAACTCAACTAGGGTGGATTAAAATCTTTTTCAATAAACCCAAAATGTCCCTAAGAAAAGTTCATGATTTCTTGTTAAGGTGGAAACCTCTGTAAAAAATGATGAATATATTCTTAGATCATTATTGGCTTTTTGAACTAAATCATATTGTATTTGACTTTGGGCATTTAAATACTATAAATAATTTAAGTGCTCAAATAATTCTGAAACTAAATGTGGGTCACTGGAATAATCCAGAGAGAGTCCACAAATTATTTCAGGAGTTTACAAAATGGGCTAGTATTTTTACTAATTAAAAACACAGGAAAAGAAATAGAAAAACATAAACAGAAGTGGGAAAGGGGGAAAACTTACCAGGGCCTTACCTGGCAAAGGTTTCGGCCCAGCCCAGCACTGCCTCGCCCGTCGTCTTCCTCCCCTCGCCTCGAAGCAGCTGCGTGCCAGCAGTAGCGCGCGACCCAGCCACCTCCTGCTTACGCCTCCTGTTACTTCCCCCGTTCTCATTCGAGCCCAGGAGAAGCCCCGCTGCCTCCTCTGTCTCTACCCTCTCCCTCTGGTCGCTCTCCTCCCCTCTAGCTCCTCCCTGAGCTTCGTCCGAGAGCAGCCGTCACCACAGTTCGCTGTTGCCGTAGCAACCACCACCCCCTCGCCCCTCCTCTGTGTCCCAGAGCTCTGCTTCGCTTCCCTTCGTCGTCTACGTCAACCACACGTCGCCAGAAGCCGTGCATCGACGCCATCATCATCATCTTTCTCGTCGGCCACCGCAGATCGCCGGTGACCGCACCTCGTCTCCAGGCCGTCCCCGAGCCCGCTGAGGCCACCCTCGCAATCCCAATGAGCTCTTCTGTCTCCCCCTCACTCCTCGTGCCCTAATTTTCGCACTAGCCACCGCCCCGCGAGTTCCGAGCGCCGCTGTCCGCCATGGCCGATGTGGTCCTTGCTCTTGAGCACCTCCGCTCGGTCCAGTGGCACTAGCGTGCTCCTGGAGCTCCCAGGAGTCTGCCCCGCAAATTAGCTCGCTCGTCAGCCAAGCGTAGTGCCCCGCCCGCACTAAGCCGAACTCCGGCCACTGCATCACTCGACGTCGGGCTCAACTCCGGCCACCCCTGCCTCTGTTGTTTGCTCCATCGGATGCGCGTCACTCCCCGGAGCATGTAGGTGCAAGCGGCTCTTCAAACCGTGCCCCGTAGCGAAAGTCCGACGCCCTCCGCCGCGGATTTGGTCGCCGGCGTTTACACGCCGGTGGTGATGACGTGGCACCGTCATTAGGGCTTCATCGCGTTTAGTTTAATCACACCAGCCGCTGACATCAGGGCCCCACCAGCTAAATAACCTTGGGTATTTTCTTAGCTAGATTTAGTTAAAAACCAGTGGGCCCACGGTTCAGCTTTGACCATGCTGACATGGCCATTGACTAGGCCCACCCATCAGTGACCCAAGCCAGCACTATGACACTGACTAGTGGGACCCACTGGTCAGGTTTGACCCGGGGCAGCTCTGTTGACTAGCAGACGTCACAGTGACGCGATGCTGACGTAGTTAATTATTTTCTAAATTAAAACTAATTCATAAAATTCCATAAAATAGTTTAAACTTCAAAAATTCATAGAAATTCAACCATAACTCAGAATGGAATAAGTAATATATGAAAAATGATCAGAAAAATCCAATCTATCCATCTGTACTATTTTCATGCATGTTAGAACAACTTGTAGCCGCTGTTTAGACCAAATCATATAAATGGCATTTAAACCTTCACATATGGAGTTTGAATTTGAACCTAGGGTTCAAACCAACTCCATTTAACCTGTTGCTAGTTGTATTAGCTCAAATCACAGCATATTGACATGTCATGATCATGCATCATATTGTGCATTGCATTGATTGTGTTTCCTTCTCTATTGCCGGTAATTGTCCCCTCTCAGTAGACATGTTCCGACGATGAGATCGATGACACCGATGAAGAGCTATTATTATCTTCAGAAGTGCCAGGCAAGCAAAAACCCCCTTGTTTAATTCGATACAATCCTACTCTCTCGCTCATGCTCTCTTTTACTGCATTAGGACAACAACGATTCAACTGTTACATGCTGCGGTAGTTGAACCCATTTCCTCTACATGACCTGTCATTGCCACAATAAATAGATGAAACCCACTAGCATGAGTAGGAGTTGTTTGAGCCCTATTGTGCCTACTCATTCATGCTTGTTTGTCATGCCTGCTATTGCTTAGAGTTGTGTCAGGTCTGATTCATCGGGACTGAATTGGAAAGTTGTGAACATGTCCTACTGTTGAGAGCTAAGTGTGTGAACACTATTTGGTAAAGGTAGCGGTGAGAGGCCATGTAGGAGTACGTGGTGGGTCGTCTCATTGAAACCGTCCTCAGAAACTGAGTTCAGTGTTTGTGATCCATGAACAACTACTACCACACATTGGGCTCCGGGCACTCCAAGCTCTCTCGACTTATTAATCAACTCGATCTCTGTCTAGGAGTTGCAACTAGTTTCTGGTGTTTGTAGATAGTGCTAGTAGTCTACCAAGTGGCACCCGGTACAGGTGGGCTCAGGACAGACTAGGTGCAGTGGCACGGTGTACCAAGTGGCACCTGGATGGTGGGCTTCGGAACCCTCCTCACATCGTTTGGGGCCGTGAGCGACACCCCGGTCGGATCTCCTTGCGGATGGAACCCGAATAGGCGATAAGCCTAGACTAGAGACTTGTGTGGTTAGTCAGGTCGTGGCCGACACCCTCGCCAGGCTTCCGCTTGAAGGTTGCCGAGATACATGATGTGAAGATGGCGGTAAGTGGCGAGAGCGTGTGTGAAGAAGTACACCCCTGCAGGGTTAACATGATCTATTTGAATAGCCGTGTCCACGGTAAAGGACCTTTGGGTTTCCTATACAGTTCATACAAGTAAAAGTGGATACTTTAAAATGCGCAAGATAAGCGTGAGTGCTATGGATGGCCTTCTCGTAGGGAGACGGGAGCGGATCCATCATAGTGTATTGATATGGTGAATGTGTGGACTCGTGTGCGCCACTTCAAAAGAGTTACTTGCAGTCGTAGTTCAGGTTAGCCACTGAGTCAAAGCTGGCTTGTTGCAGTTAAACTCCACCACCCCTTTGTTGATACTGATGCATATGTAGATAGTTCTGATGTAAGTCTTGTCGGGTATATTTGTACTCATGTTTGCTTAATTTATGTTTTTGCAGAGAGACTTCAGTCTCGCTAGCAGTTCCGCGTGGACTTCGACGTTTAGCTTGTTACCTCAACTACGATCGTGTGCCCTCAGCAGGATCTGGAAGATAGTCAGGCTTCTCAGCCTTTTTCATTTGTAGATGTCTGTACTCAGACATGTTAAGCTTCCGTTTGTGCTGAAACTTGTATGCTCTGAATGTTGGGTCATGAGACCCATGTTTGTAATATCTCGCTCCTCGGAGCCTATTGAATAAATACTTTGAGTCATAGAGTTATGTTGTGATGCCATGTTGTATTTGCACATATCGAGCATATTGTGTGTATGATTTGAAATGCTTGGTATGTGTGGGATCCGAAAACCTAGTTGTTTATTCTTGGTAGCCTCTCTTACCGGGAAATGTCTCCTAGTGCTTCCACTAAGCCATGGTAGCTTGCTACTACTCCGGAACACTTAGGCTGGCCAGCATGTGTCCTTCTTCGTTCATGTGTTTGTCCCTTCGGGGAAATGTCACGCGGTGTCTACCGGAGTCCTGTTATCCTGCTACAGCCCGGATTCTCCGGAGTCCTATTAGCCCAGCTGCTACAGCCCGGATTCACTCGCTGATGACCGACACATTCGATGCTCGGTCATGTATGCCTGTCCCTGTAAGTTAGTGCCACTTTGGGTTTACGACTAGTCATGTCGGCCCGGGTTCTTTGTCATATGCATGCTAGCAACACTATCATATACGTGAGCCAAAAGGTGCAAATGGTCTCGGGCCAGGTAAGGTGGCACCTGTGGGAATACCGTGTGTGAGGCCGCAAAGTGATATGACGTGTTACATGCTAGATCGGTGTGACATATGATCGGGGTCTTGACAGCTTTGTTATCAGAGCCTGACTGGCTGTAAGATTACCAAGCCAAACTGGTCGAAGTTGAGTGTAGAAATTCTTTAGTTATGTAAGGGAATTGATTGTGGATGGGAACGTAAGGCTCTTTTTACTCCTTATACCTTATGCCCTTCTGATCTGAGTCATCCTATCTTTCCTACGGGGTTAAGAAACTAGGCTTTCTCTTCTTTCTATCAGGATCACGTGTTACTAATCCGTAGACTTATAGGAGTGATGGATTCAAGCCTTAGTTCAGTTCCTACTACCTCTGTGTGTTCATAGTTGATCTCGGAACCTTGATATTGTGATGTTGAGTGGCTATGCCACCATTTTATAGGATGTCTCAAATATTTTTGAGCATTTATAGCTGTTATGTTGTTTGAGTCGTCCCAAGTTTCTAAATAATCTGATGCATTTGCAAAATCCTTTCCCTCTGTTCCCGATGTCCTTTGGTCCAGATTAACCACACTAACTGCTGATTTGAGGTACGCTATTGCCTCGGCATATATGTTGGAATTATTATTATGGCCTAGGTGTCTTAGAGTATTACCAAGTGATCTAGCCATGTTTTGTGTCCCAGTGTGATGATTCTGGCCATCATTCTCGAAAGCATCCTGTGATGCCACCTAGTAGTAGGTATTCTACTCCTGGGTTTCTGAACCCGAGATTCACCTTACTTACCTCATGTTGATAGTGTTTGCTAGTTCCTTTAGGATATTGGTAAGATTTGCATTAGTCCTCAATGTTCGTGGTATTTCCTTCTTCCATATACTATGAACCGCTCATGGCAGAAGTTCTTTGAACCAAAAGATCACAACCAAAGTGCTCTTGACAAGTTCTCGACTATATGATGTGACTCTGCCAGTTCTACCTTTTCCGCATGGGTTATCCAGAAGAAATATGTTGAACTCATTCGACATGCTAATCCATGCATCCACAACTCAGAAAATCATATGTTCTTTTGAGTTGTCCCTCTTTAGCTGTTTTCTGACCCCCGTCTATTAATTGATAGTCAAGAGTATGCGTGCATTGGTTCATCGATGCCTATTACTCTTGTGGTCCATCAAGCCATTCTATTCCGGAATGACTGGGAGAAACAAACCCCAGTACCTTATCCATTTCCAGGATTGGGTCAAAGTAGTTGTACTTCGCAGATCAAAATGTCAATCTAGCTTTTCTTTTGTTCCACCTCGAAGTATCACCCTCTTTCATAGCAAGAGTATCGTGAGATTTGCACACCCTCTTATGAATTCTTGACGCAGTGATACCTCTTGACATCATTGTTCATTCCTCGGTTTCGTGTTATTGTAACCGGAATGCCAACAGATGAATCGTGATGTGTGAAATCAATACTTCTAGCAACCTTGTTGCTTGGTAGATAATGGACATTAACTTCATCCTTAGTGTGTTGGTTATTGAATCATCATTCTAAGATAGATTGTGCTACCTAGTCCATTCTCTTGGTGCACTCTTCGATCAATGAGTTTGGATTATGCTAATCCTTGCTTATTTGATCATATCGTCTTGCCCTGAAAAGCAAGATTGTTCACGAGCTTAATAACATATCGGTGGTTGATACGTCTCCAACGTATCTATAATTTTTTATTGTTCCATGCTATTATATTACCCATTTTGGATGTTTATGGGCTTTACTTTACACTTCTATATCATTTTTGGGACTAACCTACTAACCGGAGGCCCAGCCCGAATTGCTATTTTTTTTGCCTATTTCAGTGTTTCGAAGAAAAGGAATATCAAACGGAGTCCAAACGGGATGAAACCTTCTGGAGAGATCTTTTCGGAACAAATTCAAACCTGGAGACTTGGAGTGGACGTCAAGCAAGAACTGAGGCGGCCACGAGGGTGCCCGGCGCGCCCCTTGGGGGTGGGCGCACCCCCCACCCTCGTGGGCCCCTCGAGCGTCCACCGACCTACTTCTTCCTCCTATATATACTCCTGTACCCTAAAACCATCAGAGGCGACCATGAAAACCTACTTCCATCGCCACAACCTTCTGTATCTGTGATATCCCATCTTGGAGCCTTCGTCGGCGCTCCGCCGGAGGGGGAACCAACCACGGAGGGCCTCTACATCATCTCCAAGGCCTCTCCTATGAGTTGTGAGTAGTTTACCACAGACCTTAGGGTCCATAGTTATTAGCTAGATGGCTTCTTCTCTCTCTTTGAATATCAATACAAAGTTCTCCTCGATCTTCTTGGAGATCTATTTGATGTCACTCTTTGAATTGTGGGTTTATGATCAAGTTTATCTATGAGAAATATTTGAATCTCCTCTGGATTTTTTATGTGTGATTAAGTTATCTTTGTAAGTCTCTTCGAATTATTAGTTTGGTTTGGCCTACTAGATTGATCTTTCTTGCAATGGGAGAAGTGTTTAGCTTTGGGTTCAATCTTGCGGTGTCCTTTCCCATTGACAGCAGGGGCAGCAAGGCACGTATTTTATTGTTGCCATCGAGGATAAAAATATGAGGTTTATATCGTATTGCATGAGTTTATCCCTCTACATCATGTCATCTTTCTTAATGCGTTACTCTGTTCTTATGAACTTAATACTCTAGATGCAGGAAGGAGTCGGTCGATGTGTGGAGTAATAGTAGTAGATGCAGAATTGTTTCGATCTACTTGTCACGGATGTGATGCCTATATACATGATCATGCCTAGATAATCTCATAACTATGCGCTTTTCTATCAATTGCTCGACATTAATTTGTTCACCCACCGTAATACTTATGCTATCTTGAGAGAAGCCACTAGTGAAACCTATGGCCCCCGGGTCTATCTTTTATCATATAAGTTTTCCATCTACTTTTATTTGCATCTTTTACTTTCCAATCTATATCATAAAAATACCAAAAATAATTATCTTATCATATTATCTCTATCAGATCTCACTTTTGCAAGTGGCCGTGAAGGGATTGAGAACCCCTTTATTGCGTTGGTTGTGAGGTTCTTGTTTATTTGTGTAGGTGCGTGGGACTTTTGAGGAGCCTCCTACTGGATTGATACCTTGGTTCTCAAAAACTGAGGGAAATACTTACGCTACTTTGCTGCATCACCCTTTCCTCTTCAAGGAAAACCAACGCAAGCTCAAGACGTACCAATGGTTCGTGATTTTCTGAATATCTTCTCGGAAGTGTTACCAGGTTGTCAACTGACCGCTATGTTGATTCGTGATCAAGTTGGTTTCTTGTAAACCAGCCATTCTCCAAGAATCTGTGTTGGATACCCCTGAGCTAGTTGGTTAAGCTAAACAATAACTTGGAGACTTGGAAGATAAAAGCTTGCCTAGCTTAGTTCATTTCAAGGGATATATTTGTGGGTGTTGAAGAGAGATGATATCTTCATCGATTGGGTTCTCGAGCTTAATAACATATCAGTGGTTCGTGATTTTCTGAAAAAGTGTTACCAGGTTGCCACCTGACCGCTATGTTGAGTTTGTGATCAAGTTGGTTTCTTGTAAACCAGCCATTCTCCAAGAATTTGTGTTGGATACCCCTGAGCTAGTTGGTTAAGCTAAACAATAACTTGGAGAGTTGGAAGATGAAAGCTTGCCTAGCTTAGTTCATTTCAAGGGATATATTTGTGGGTGTTGAAGAGAGATGATATCTTCATCGATTTGTCCCTGTGATCAGTTGTTGGACCTCTTGTCTCATCAAAACTTTGATTTGAGTGTGGGCTATCCTCAACTCAAATCAGAACCAACGATGTTCGTAATGTTGTCTTACTCGTGGTTTTTCCTCGAGCATACTCCATTATATCTTTTCGTCTGACCAATGCTATCACCGCGTCCACATAATTGTGGAATTCCATTCATATGGAAACCTGGATGGATGGTTGTTGAGCTCATCGACAACATTCTTAACTTCTCCATGATTTTTTTGGACATTAAGCTAGTATTGGAAACTTTTATAAGCATTATCTTCATGTCTCGTGCATGAAGCATATGTTCAGATGAAAGAAGTGACCTCCTATAATTCATGTGCATTTGATGCAAGTTACCGCCGTGAATTCGAGAAAGTCAATGTTGCCTCCTCTGGAACCATCTCAAGTCAGTCATGCATGTGCGAAGTATGCTATGGTTTGATAGGCTCGCTACCTCCATTCTATATGTGTCCCTAGCACACCAAGCCACTGATTGATTTGTTCAAGGGAAAGTGAGTTGTTATGCTAATCCTAGGTCATGCACAAGACTTCGTTACCCTAGATGATGGATCCCAACCAGAACTCAGTAGTGTTTCATTGTAAGACTACTACATGGCCATGCATGTCTGGGACAGCGTGTTCACATGTGTGTAGCAGAACCATCTCGTGTTTTGGAGCTTCTATCATAGTTCATTCCCTGAGAATCTCGCAACGCCATCTCGTCGATTTGTGTTGCAGACTTTCATTTTTTTTCTTCACAGACTTGATGAGTCTGGAATATCCTGACACCAACCAGATCTGAATCTCAGGCAAATATCATGGTTGAATGTTTCCCAAGAACTATAATAGTGGTTTGTCTATAACCCGGTAAAGTGGATGTCATGGCCAACACACCGAGCTAGAAGACCTAATATTGTAGTATCTTGATTGAGAAAGTTGGCCACCTCCCCATAAGGATTTCGTAGGATTTACTCCAGAAGTTGTTCCTTATGGATTTTGTGTTTCCGAAGTCCGACCTTTTACTTGATGTTCTAGATATCAAACCATAACAATAGATGGGTTACGCTAGCACATCAAGGAGAACATTAGAAGTGGAGTGCTAAATGTCTCTCGGTCGATCATCCGGATTTTTGCCCCCTTGCCCCGCTAAGGTGAAAGCTGAGAAAGTGTTATCTTCCTTTGCATTTGCATCCTCCATCACTATTCCTCATGTTAGTAAGATGTGTTGCCAAGATCCTCGGCATGGATGTTGGTAAAACCCTGATGAATATGGAAATGCTCAAGTTCTTGAGAGCGTGCTCAGTCACTAGGTTATATCCTCGGTATCAATTGGAATGAGCCTCATGTTTGCCGAGTTGTTCTATAACCATAGTGTCCTTTCCGATCTGAGTATGCAATTTCTTCGAACTCCGTCAAACAATCATTTGTGAATTGCGTTAGCCTGGTATGAAGAGTTTCAATGATCTATGTATCAAAAGTAGTTCTTTTGCCGCTTAAGGGATAATTCTACGAGTCACCTTCCCTGAGGTGGCCCGTTATTGAATTATGGCAATTAACTCCTCACTAGTTTGACTCTGTCCACCACCCTCTTAAGTGTGAAATTTTCTGCCTACCAAATTGAACTTTAGTCATCTGTTTCTTCCACTCCTCTCCATGTGTGTTTTATGTCTCAACTCAAGAGATGTTCTTACATCTCACTCCATGAGTTGATCTTGAGTGCTCGATCTTCGAGGAGATCAATTCCTGTAGAGTTTCTCTCTGTCGACATAATGTTGGATGAAGATCTCGAAAGCAAGACATCAAGATCAATTGGAGCTATAAATCAACATATTCGAGAAGGGCTATTAGATCATGAAGATCGTGTTAGCTTGTGACTCTCTGACTTCATACCTCACGTCTTGAATCTCGGGACGAGATTCTTGTTTAGTGGGGGTGAGTTGTCACATCCCTAGCTTCTGGTTTTTCACTAGGCTAGCTTCATGTGTGCATCATGCTTAAATTTTATTTAACTTGAAATGGGGATGTTCAAACCCTAGCATTAAATCAACTCAACTAGGGTGAATTAAAATCTCTTTCAATAAACCCAAAATGTCCCTAAGAAAAGTTCATGATTTCTGGTTAAGGTGGAAACCTCTGCCAAAAATGATGAATATATTGTTAGATCATTTTTGGATTTTTGAATTAAACCATATTGTATTTATCTTTGGGTATTTAAATACTATAAATTATTTAATTTGTCAAATAATTCTGAAACTAAATGTGGGTCACTGGAATAATCCAGAGAGAGTCCACAAATTATTTCAGGAGTTTACAAAATGGGTTAGTATTTTTACTAATTCAAAACAGAGGAAACGAAATAGAAAAACACAAACAGAAGTGCGAAAGGGGGAAGACTTACCCCGGCCTTACCTGGCAAAGGTTTAGGCCCAGCCCACCAGTGCCTCCCGTCGTCTTCCTCCCCTCACCCCAAAGCAGCTGCGTGCCAGCAGCAGCGCGCGACCCGGCCACCTCCTGCTTACGCCTCCTATTACCTCCCCTGTTCTCATTCGAGCCCAGGAGAAGCCCTGCTGCCTCCTCTGTCTCTCCCCTCTCCCTCTGGTCGATCTCCTCCCCTCTAGCTCATCCCCGAGCTTCGTCCGAGAGCAGCCGTCGCTACCGTTCGCTGTTGAGCATCTTCATAGGACCAAATGACCCTGCCTTGCCCAATTTGAGCTCAAGTTGACACTCCATGTGAGTGCATCATGTTGATCAAGTTTCTGGACCATTTTGGTCAGTTGCAAAGCAACTACATTAAATCTTGATCCAAATCTCCTCAAACTCTCCAGGATTATAGTCCTTCCTAATCTAATCACCCCACACAAACTCTTTGGCTCCAATAAAGTTGATGTTGATCACCAGTGCCCATCCAAGTTTACTGCAGTAAACTTCAGATGTTGATTACCATTTACCCAGAGCTATTTTCACCAAACTACCACCGCAGTTGCAACCTCCCCACGAAGGACAAACCCCTAGACATCGTTTGGCCGACTGTGTGGCACAGTGTGCACCAGTGCACGCGGTGATCACCAGCTTTGGCCTGCAATGCGCGTGCTCTGCTGGCGTTGGCCGCATCCAGGGCGTCTTCTAGCTCCGGCCCCTCCCCCTCTCGTCGCCTTCGCGCTCATGAGCATGTCCAACAGTTTTACCACGTCGTCGCCACCTCCCTGGACCACTCTCCCCCTCCGGCAGCTTCCTCACCGACGCTCGCCGCCGCGTGCCCACGGGCGAATGGTGGCCATTTGGCTCTGTTCCTC
>NC_041389.1:470371616-470422129 GCF_002162155.2 Triticum dicoccoides | reverse complement strand
TGCCATATGAGCTCCTTCCTGTGTCTCCTCGTCGTCTTCCCTCGAGCTCATGCACGAGCACACGCGTCCGCGGTGCTGGCTACGCGTCCACGGCGATGCCGGTGCGACAGCTCCTCCCCGCGGCTATTTAAGCAGCCCCGAGGCATCCTGACCGCGCCAAGCTCTTCGCCTCACTCCCTCAGTCCTCCCCTGAGCTACAAGAGCTCCCGAGCCCGCCATGGCCGCCATGGTCGCCACCCCTTGTCCACCTAAATTCGCTCCGAGGAGAGCTCTCCCCCTCCCCATAGCACCTCCAGTGGAATCCCTCAACCACGGCAAGGCATTCCCGTGCCCTGCCGCTACCGATCCCGTTCCTCCACCGTAACCCCGTCTCCAACTTCGCCGGAGCCGCCGTCCACCTCAGCCGAAGCCCGCTCGAGCCGTTGCTCTCTGGTGGCCGTGTTGTCACATCCCTAGCTTCTGGTTTTGCAGTAGGCTAGCTTCATGTGTGCATCATGTTTAAATTTTATTTAACTTGAAATGGGGATGTTCAAACCCTAGCATTAAATCAACTCAACTAGGTTGGATTAAAATCTTTTTCAATAAACCCAAAATGTCCCTAAGAAAAGTTCATGACTTCTTGTTAAGGTGGAAACCTCTGTAAAAAATGATGAATATATTCTTAGATTATTTTTGGATTTTTGAATTAAATCATATTGTATTTGACTTGGGGCATTTAAATACTATAAATAATTTAATTTCTCAAATAATTCTGAAACTAAATGTGGGTCACTTGAATAATCCAGAGAGAGTCCACAAATTATTTCAGGAGTTTACAAAATGGGTTAGTATTTTTACTAATTCAAAATAGAGGAAAAGAAATAGAAAAACAGAAACATAAGTGGGAAAGGGGGAAAACTTACCCGGGCCTTACCTGGCAAAGGTTTCGGCCAAGCCCACCAGTGCCTCGCCCGTCGTCTTCCTCCCCTCGCCCCGAAGCAGCTGCGTGCCAGCAGTAGCGCGCGACCTGGCCACCTCCTGCTTACACCTCCTGTTACCTCCCCCGTTCTCATTCGAGCCCAGGAGAAGCCCTGCTACCTCCTCTGTCTCTCCCCTCTCCCTCTGGTCGCTTTCCTCCCCTCTAGCTCCTCCTGAGCTTCGTCCGAGAGCAGTCGTTGCTGCCATTCGCCGTTGCCGTAGCAACCACCACCCCCTCGCCCCTCCTCTGTGTCCCAGAGCTCTGCCTCGCTTCCCTTTGTCGTCTACGTCAACCACACGATGCCAGAAGCCGTGCTTCGATGCCATCATCATCATCTTCCTTGTCGGCCACCGCAGATCACCGGTGACCGCACCTCGTCTCCAGGCCATCCCCGAGCCCGCTGAGGCCACCGTCGCAATCCCAGTGAGCTCTTCTGTCTGCCCCCTCACTCCCCGTGCCCTAATTTGCGCACTAGCCACCGCCCCGCGAGTTCCGAGCACCGCCGTCCGCCATGGCCGATGTGGTCCTCGCTCTTGAGCACCTCCGCTCAGTCCAGTGGCACCAGCGTGCTCCTGGAGCTCCTAGGAGTCCGCCCCGCCGCTTAGCTCGCTCGTCAGCCAAGCATAGCGCCCCGCCCGCGCTAAGACAAACTCTGGCCACCGCATCCCTCGACGTCGGGCTCAACTCCAGCCACCCCCGCCTCCGTTTTTTGCTCCATCGGATGCGCGTCACTCCCCGGAGCACGTAGGTGCAAGCGGCTCTTCAAACAGGGCCCCGTAGCGAAAGTCCGACGCCCTCCGCCACGGATTTGGTCGCCGGTGTTTACATGCCGGTGGTGATGACGTGGCACCATCATTAGGGCTTCATCGCGTTTAGTTTAATCACACCAGCCGCTGACATCAGGGCCCCACCAGCTAAATAAGCTCGGGAAGTACATGGTTGCTTGGCGGTTATTTCCATTTTGAGTGAAAAGTAAAGAACAAGAGAGTTTGAATGAAAGATGATCCATAAGTCTTTATTGATGATAGAAGTGGGGTATTTATACCCAGGCGGAAGTACACATGGTGCTTGGCGGTCAAGTAAACACATAGTTAGTTGAGAGCCAAGGAATTACATAGTTGCCTTGAGAGCCAAGGAAGTACATGGTTGCTTGAGAACCAAGTGACCTATCTAACATTTAAATTAATCCTAATTAGCTTAATTAATAAGCAACGGTTCTATTCTTAACACTCCCCCTTGTACAACGCCTTGTCTTTGGGACATCCATCATCTTGACAAATTCTTTGAATAATCTTGAATGTCTCCTCCAAAACCCTGTGGGGAAAATATGAGGAGAATAGTGCAGATATGTTGCTAAAACTCCTTTAAACCCAGTGGGAGAAATAATAAGGAGAAAATGATGCAGCATATAATGATTATTGTCTCTTGATAACTCATATGAGAAAAACCTTTGAAGAAGGAGAAAAATCATCGATGAGTTTAGAGAACAATTAATATGTCTTGAGTACTTTCTTTAAAAACCTTGATAGGGAAAATAGAAAGTATGAAGTATGATCTTTGATAAGATATTGCCTCATTAAAAACCATTATGAGAAACTTTGATAGAAAACTCATAAATAAAAAGAGTGCAATATGATATGCCATTGAAAACTCCTTTAAAATCGAGTGGGAAAAATATAAGGAGAAAGTGTATGACATATACAGGCACTTGTGTTTATATTGTCTCGTTAAAAACCTTTATGAGAAACCATTAGGGAAAACTCATCAAGGGAAAAAGACTACAATATATGCAATCTTAGGATTGTTAACAGGTTATAGATTTGGGAAATTACTCCCCCTGAACTTTGCAAACCTGGAGAATGTGTAATACAAATTCCATTGATATGATCGTGACATTATGAATAATCCGTAGGATTTTCAAAGTTTGTTGTTTGCATATTGTTTCCTCACTTTCTATAATTTGTGAGGATAAGTAATTTTCGAGCAATGTACTTTATGATATTGCTCTTCATATAACCTGTAGTTTTTGAGTAACACAAGTGGTAGCGTCTTGATAAATCAAGTTATGTGATTCTGCTGAATCTCAACCATATAATTTTGAGTGTGGCTAATCATTCTGCTAAGCCATGCATATTTTGCAAGGCTTTTAGGTAGAGCAATTATGTTAGAGTGATTAGTGGACGTAGTCGTTAAAGTCTATTTAGATGACTTCCATGAGAAGACTATTCCAGTGAATTCAGTCACTGATATGGCATTGTTGGGATCAAATAAAGAGCCAATATCATTTCATCACATCATGGTCATATCTTTGATTTTCCTGATGGAATTGCCCAAGATTTATTGTGGGCTTGAGATATAAGTTAATATTTCTTATATTGACCATGTACCTTTTTTTGGTATGATATATCCACATTGAACTTCTCATATATGTTTTGGATATATGTAGACTGATATGTATTCTTGAGAGAATGCTCAAGTTGTAAGCTTAAGCTAAATTTGGTTGAATCCAAATTTTCTGCCTCGAGATGATTTTATGTATTTTTAGGTCCTTTAGAGACATTGATGATGAGGTCATCAATATACACTGAGGTGATGAAAAGAAATCAAATATGAGATTCCTTTATTAAACATGTAACTAATCATCATTATCGAGTAATCCTTTTGAAGAAGGAACTCATTTAGTCCGTAGTACCATATGATTTCGGACTATTTCAAGTCATAGAGTGACTTATGAAGGTTTACACAAAACTTGTTGTGATTTGCTTTTGGATTCGGAAGTATAAGCCCTTCAGGGACTTCAATAGAGATTTCCAAAATGAGTGACTCATATGGGTATGAAGCCACTTCATCCATCAACTGCATGGATATTATTTTTATTTTTATTGCCAATGGTATTTAGTATCGAAACATAATTTCACTCATTCCAAGAGGTTATGTTACATCGTAATCGATGTCGGGTCTATGTGTGAACCCTTTTTGCTACAAGCCTTGCTTTCTCACCACCTCATTGACTTTATCTATGAATGAGAAGTTTTTAGTATTCCATATAGAGGATACTTAGAGGAGTAGGTATTACTGCGGTAAATACCACTCGTTTGTGGAGTGAGTGCTATTCTTCATTACTTGCTTCCTTTTATGTGAACCAATATGAGTGCAAGAGGCACTCTACCATGGATTTTGGTTCAGGGCCCAAAAGGTTTTAGCAATTTGAGAAGAAATATATGTCGACAAATGTAGTCTTTAGTTTATATGATTCTAATGGAATCATTAAAGTTTGTGGATAATATATTCATTCCTTTTTAACTCCTTGTGATTTCCTATAACAAATGGAGTCAAGGTGTTTCGATATCCCAGCACCAAAACATTTGTGCACATTTATGTCGGGTATTGGATGATGAGCATCCAGTGAGGTGTCTTTCAACTTGATGTTGAATTACATTTACTGGATAAGGATTTGATTTCCTCTGTTTCCGCGGAACCATATGAGAAGCTATATCTGTTTTGTCAGATTTTCTCCCCTCTTGTTCTCATTTGGGGAGAAGAGTGGTTTATCAGGTACCTCCACTCTTGCTGACACTTTATTGCAGGAATATAGAATTTAGTGACACCTTGTGATCAGTAAATGTATGTGGCGGATTTGCAATGTGTTGCAAATATATGATTCTCTAAACTTCTAGTTCAGATTCTTTGAGTACGTGGATATAAGGATTGAATGTCAATAACATTTCTAATTTATTTCTCAGCATTCTTTGTGGTACTTATCTCCCCCTAATGCCGAAAAATATCCTTATTGCTGATGCAATCAGCATACGGGCTATGAATAATTTTGATTGACGAATAAATTTTATTCCTCACATAGATTTCTAATTTTTTGTGAGTGCCCGTTGATGTACGCTGGAGTGGTGATATCGGTATGTAACCGAATTATCGCAGATGGGAAATACTTTGTCGATTTCCACGTAGTTACTACAAGGGGAAAGTAGTATGATATGCAGTTGGTATGATTTAGATCATACTTACGGTGTGTAAGGCCGTATGTGTCCAGCAAGAGGCTGGTAAATCTACAATTCTTTAAAAATGGTCATGTAATTCATTTGACTATCTTTGATAAGAAATTTATTTAAACCATTCTGAGTATGTATATAGGGTACTGAATGTAATCAGAAAGTTCTCGTGAAATAAGTTCAACGACATTGTCCATTCGAATGGGTTAATCCTTTGTTCAGGAGAATTTGCTCCTACTTTGATAAGTTAAGCAATTTATTGGGTAAGATCATGGTTGTGTGTGATAAAGTGACACACTTAAAAACATTTTATGAATGTGTATATGTGTACCATGAAGTTTCTAAATTACCCCAGATAATGGTTCAACATTCCACATATATCTTTTGAATGTGTTCAAGAAAGAATAAGTGGCTCATTTAGAATTTTAAGGTGAGAGTGCCTTAAAACTGATTTCCCTATGACACATGTGGTGCACATAAAATCTGATGATTTGGGAACATTTGTAACTTGATAAGTTGTGACCAACAGAATTGTCAATAATTCTCTAATTATCCCCAAACCAGGATGACTAATGTTATGCAACCAAATATTTCATTTATTAAGATTTAGAAAATTATTATGTATGTGATAACCCACAAGTATAGGGGATCGCAACAGCTTTCGAGGGTAGAGTATTCAACCCAAATTTATTGATTCGACACAAGGGGAGCCAAAGAATATTCTTGAGTATTAGCAGTTGAGTTGTCAATTCAACCACACCTGGATAACTTAGTATCTGCAGCAAAGTATTTAGTAGCAAAAGTGGTATGATAATAATAGTAACGGTAGCAAAAGTAAAGATAAATGTTTTTGGGTTTTTGTAGTAGTTGTAACAGTAGCAACGGAAAAGTAAATAAGCGAAGAACAATATACGAAAAGCTCGTAGGCAATGGATCAGTGATGGGTAATTATGCCGGATGCGATTCCTCATGCAATAGCTATAACATAGGGTGATATAGAACTAGCTCTAGTTCATCAATGTAATGTAGGCATGTATTCCTTAAATAGTCACACGTGCTTATGGAAAAGAACTTGCATGACATCTTTTGTCCTACCCTCCCGTGGAAGCGGGGTCCTAGCGGAAACTAAGGGATATTAAGGCCTCCTTTTAATAGAGAACCGAAACAAAGCATTAGCACATAGTGAATACATGAACTCCTCAAACTACGGTCATCACCGAGAAGTATCCCGATTATTGTCACTTCGGGGTTGTCGGATCATAACACATAATAGGTGACTATAGACTTGCAAGATAGGATCAAGAACACACATATATTCTTGAAAACATAACAGGTTCAGATCCGAAATCATGGCACTCAGGCCCTAGTGACAAGCATTAAGCATAGCAAAGTCATAGCAACATCAATCTCAGAACATAGTGGATACTAGGGATCAAACCCTAACAAAACTAACTTGATTACATGATAAATCTCATCCAACCCATCACCGTCCAGCAAGCCTACGATGGAATTACTCACGCACGGCAGTGAGCATCATGAAATTGGTGATGGAGGATGGTTGATGATGACGATGGCGACGAATCCCCCTCTCCGGAGCCCCGAACGGACTCCAGATCTGCCCTTCCGAGAGAGATTAGGGCTTGGCGGCGGCCCCGTGTTGTAAAACGCGATGAAACTTTCTCTCTGATTTTTTTCTCCCCGAACGTGAATATATGGAGTTGGAGTTGACGTCGGTGGAGGTCCAGGGGGCCCACGAGATAGGAGGTCACGCCCTAGGGGGGGCGCGCCCCCCTGTATCATGGACAGGTTGTGGGCCCCCTGGCATTAATTCTTCGCCAAAAATTCTTATTAATTCCAAAAAGTGCCTCCGTGGATTTCCGGGACATTTCCGAGAACTTTTCTTTTCTACACATAAAACAACATCATGGCAGTTCTGCTGAAAACAGCGTCAGTCTGGGTTAGTTTCATTCAAATCATGCAAGTTAGAGTCCAAAACAAGCGCAAAAGTGTTTGGAAAAGTAGATACATTGGAGACGTATCAACTCCCCTAAGCTTAAACCTTTGCTTGTCCTCAAGCAGTTCAGTTGATAAACTGAAAGTGATAAAGAAAAAATTTTACAAACTCTATTTGCTCTTGTTGTTGTAAACATGAAAAGCCAGCATTCAAGTTTCAGCAAATATTATGAACTAACCATACTCACAATAACACTTAGGTCTCACAATTACTCATATCAATAGCAAAATCAGCTAGCGAGCCATAATAATAAAACTCGGATGACAACACTTTCTCAAAACAATCATAACATGATATAACAAAATGGTATCTCGCTAGCCCTTTCTGAGACCGCAAAACATAAATGCAGAGAACCTTTAAAGATCAAGGACTGACTAAACATTGTAATTCATGGTAAAAGAGAGCCATTCAAGTCATACCCAATATAAACCAATAATAATGAATGCAAATGACAGTGTGCTCTCCAGCGGGTGCTTTTAATAAGAAGGATGATGACTTAACATAAAAAGTAAATAGATAGGCCCTTCGTAGAGGGAAGCAGGGATTTGTAGAGGTGCCAGGGCTCGATTTTAAAATAGAGATTGAATAACATTTTGAGCGGCATACTTTTGCTGTCAACGCAACAACTATGAGATGGCTGTATCTTCCATACTAAATGCATTATAGGCAGTTCCCAAACAGAATGGTAAAGGTTTATACTCCCCCAACCACCAACAAGCCTCAATCCATGGCTTGCTCGAAACAACAAGTGCCTCCAACATACAACAGCCCTGGGGGAGTTTTGTTTAATTATTTTGATTTGCTTTGATCTTTTTGGATCATGGGACTGGGCATCTCGGTTACCGGCCCTTTCTCCTGAATGAGGAGCGGAGTCCACTCCTCTTGAGAATAACCCACCTAGCATGGAAGATATAGGCAGCCCTAGTTGTAACATGAGCTGCTCGAGCATACAAAACAGAATTTCATTTTCTAGGTTTGGAGTTTGTCACATACAAATTTACTTGGAACAGCAGGTAAATACCGCATATAGGTAGGTATGGTGGACTCATATGGAACAACTTTGGGGTTTAAGGAGTTTGGATGCACAAGCAGTATTCCCGCTTAGTACAGGTGAAGGCTAGCAAAAGACTGGGAAGCGACCAACTGAGAGAGCGACAACAGTCGTAAACATGCATTAAAATTAATTCACACCGAGTACAAGCATGAGTAGGATATAATCCACCATGAACATAAATATCGTGAAGGCTATGTTGATTTGATTCAACTACATGCATGAACATGTGCCAAGTCGAGTCACTCAATTAATTCAAAGGAGGATACCATCCCATCATATCACATCATAATCATTCTAATAGCATGTTGGCACGCAAGGTAAACCATTATAACTCATAGCTAATCAAGCATGGCACAAGCAACTATAATCTCTAAATGTCATTGCAAATATGTTTACTTCATAATAACTGACTCAGGAACGATGAACTCATCATATTTACGAAAACAAGAGAGGTCGAGTTCATACCAGCTTTTCTCATCCCAATAAGTCCATCATATATCATCATTATTGCCTTTCACTTGCACGACCGAACGATGTGTATAATAATAAGAGTGCACGTGCATTGGACTAAGCTGGAATCTGCAAGCATTCAACTCAAGAGAGAAGACAAGTAATATGGGCTCTAAGTTAAATAAACAATCATGCATATAAGAGCCACTAAGCATTTTCAATATAGTCTTCTCGACCCCCAAAAGAAAGAAAAGAAAAGAAAACTATTTACACGGGAAAGCTCCCAACAAGTAAAAGAAGAACGAGAAATCTTTTTGGGTTTTCATTTTAATTCTACTACAAGCATGGAAATTAAACTAACTAATTTTTTTTGGTTTTTTCTCAAGGTTTATCAAACACACAAGAAGAAAACTAGAAAAAGGAAATTTAAACTAGCATGGATAATACAATGAAAGAGCATGACCACCGACGACTAGTGTGTGAACATGAATGTAAAGTCGGTGAGAAATCCGTACTCCCCCAAGCTTAGGCTTTTGGCCTAAGTTGGTCTAATACCAATGACCGCCTGGCTGATATCCATAAGTGAAACTGGGGTTGTACTGAGATGCAGAGGCGGCCGCCTCCTGACCAGTAGCATGTTGACGAGCTGCCTCCATTCCCCTCTCATATTCGGTTGCTTCTTCCCTGGTGACAACAAATCTTCCTTTTGCCTAATAATCAAAAAGGTAGGGAGCAGGAAGAGTAACAGGGATGACGTGGCGTCTGTCATAGGTTAGTCGACAATGGAGGAATTGTTCATTCCTCTCAAGAAATGATGATCAAACATTGCTTCTTTATCCAAATAAACAGGAGGTACAATCATATCCCCCTCTCGTGGAGCTATATTAAGAAAATTAGCCACACGGGTTGCATAAATTCCTCCAAAGAAATCACCCCTTCTACCATTATTCTGCAACCTGCGTGCAACTATTGCCCCCAAGTTATAACATTTATAACCTGACACAACACTCTTGAGGACACAAAGATCAGGAGCACACATGTGACATGATATGCCCATTTTGCATCATGCTTTTATATCAATATTTATTGCATTATGGGATGTTATTTCACGTTATGTCACAATACTTATGGCTATTCTCTCTTATTTTACAAGGTTTACATGAAGAGGGAGAATGCCGGCAGCTGGAATTCTGGGCTGGAAAAGGAGCAAATATTGAAGGCCTATTCTGCGCAACTCCAAAAGTCCTGAAACTCCACAGAATACCTTAAAATAAATAACGAAAAATCATCGCCAAAGATGAAGGCCAGGGGGCCCACACCCTGCTCACGAGGGTGGGGGCGCCCCCCCCCCCCCGGGCGCACCCCCATACCTCGTGGGCCCCCTGGTGGCTCTCCGACGCCCATCTTCTCCTATATGAAGTCTTTCGATGAGAAAAAAATAGAAGGAAACCTTTCGGGACAAGACTCCACCGCCACGAGGCGGAACCTTGGCGGAACCAATCTAGGGCTCCGGCAGAGCTGTTCTGCCGAGGACACTTCCCTTCGGGAGGGGGAAATCATCACCATCGTCATCACCAACGCTCCACTCATCGGGAGAGGGCAATCTCCATCAACATCTTCACCAGCACCATCTCATCTCCAAACCCTAGTTCATCTCTTGTATCCAATTCTTGTCTCCAAGTCCGGGATTGGTGCCAGTAGGTTGCTAGTAGTGTTGATTACTCCTTGTAGTTGATACTAGTTGGTTTATTTGGTGGAAGATCATATGTTCAGATCCTTTATGCATATTATTACCCCTCTGATTATGAAGATGAATATGCTTTGGGAGTAGTTATGTTTGTTCCTGAGGACAAGGGAGAAGTCTTGCTATTAGTAGTCATGTGAATTTGGTATTCGTTCGATATTTTGATAAGATGTATGTTGTCTAACCTCTAGTGGTGTTATGTGAACGTATACTACATAACACTTCACCATTATTTGGGCCTAGAGGAAGGCATTGGGAAGTAATAAGTAGATGATGGGTTTCTAGAGTGACAGAAGCTTAAACCCTAGTTTATGTGTTGCTTCGTAAGGGGCTGATTTGGATCCATATGTTTCATGCTATGGTTAGGTTTACCTTAATACTTTTGTTGTAGTTGCGGATGCTTGCAATAGAGGTTAATCATAAGTGGGATGCTTGTCCAAGTAAGGGCAATACCTAAGCACCGGTCCACCCACATATCAAATTATCAAAGTACCAAACGCGAATCATATGAGCGTGATGAAAACTAGCTTGACGATATTCCCATGTGTCCTCGGGAGCGCTTTTCCTATTATAAGAGTTTGTCCAGGCTTGTCCTTTGATACAAAAAGGATTGGGCCACCTTGCTACACTTTATTTACTTTTATTACTTGTTGCTCCTTACAATTTATCCTATCACAAAACTATCTGTTACCACTTATTTCAGTACTTGCAGAGAATACCTTGCTGAAAACCGCTTATCATTTCCTTCTGCTCCTCGTTGGGTTCGACACTCTTACTTATCGAAAGGACTACGATAGATCCCCTATACTTGTGGGTCATCAAGACTCTTTTCTGGCGCCGTTGCCGGGGAGTGAAGCGCCTTTGGTAGGTGGAATTTGGTAAGGAAAAATTTATTTAGTGTGCTGAAATTTTCTGTCACTTGTTACTATGGAAAGTAATTGTCTGAGGGGCTTCTTCGGGGTATCTTCACCCCGTCCAGTAGAGCAAAGAGTTGCTCCTCAACCTACTAAACCTATTGAAAATGAAACTCTTTTTGAAATTCCTTCGGGTTTGATGAAAAAACTGCTAGCTAACACTTTTACAGGAGATGGAACAAAGCATCCTGATGAACATCTACGCTATGTGGATGATGTTTGTGGACTATTTAAGCTTGCAGGTATACCTGATGATGTTGTTAAGAAGAAGGCCTTCCCTTTATCTTTGAAGGGAGACGCATTGACATGGTATAGGCTATGTGATGATATGATATCATGGAACTATAAAAGATTGAAATTGGAATTTCATCAAAAGGATTACCCTATGCATCTTGTTCATCGTGGTCGCAATTATATATATAATTTTTGGCCTCGCAAAGGAGAAAGCATCGCTCAAGCTTGGGGGAGGCTTAATTCAATGTTATATTCATGCCCCAATCATGAGCTCGCAAGAGAAGTAATGATGCAAAGTTTTTATGCTCGGCTTTCTGATAACAATCGCACCATGCTCGATACTTCTTGTGCTGGCTCTTTTATGATGAAGTCTATTGAATTTAGATGGAATTTATTGGATAGAATTAAACGCAACTCTGAAGATTGGGACCTCAACGAAGGTAAGGAGTCAGGTATGACACCTAAGTTTGATTGTGTTAAATCTTTTATGGATACCGATATTTTCCGTAAGTTTAGCACTAAATATGGATTGGACTCTGAGATAGTAGCTTCTTTCTGTGAATCTTTTGCTACTTATGTTGATCTCCCCAAGGAGAAGTGGTTTAAATATCATCCTCCCATAGAAGTAAAAGTAGCTGCACCTATTAAAGTTGAAGAAAAGACTGTCACTTACAATGATCCTATTGTTCCCACTTCTTATGTTGAGAAACCACCTTTCCCTGTTAGAATGAAGGATCATGCTAGAGCTTCAACTGTTGTTCGTAAAAGCAATATTAGAACTTATATACCTCCTGAGCGAGCAAGTCAAAGTAGAACCTAATATTGCTATTGTTAAAGATCTCTTGTCTGATAATATTGATGGGCATGTTATTCAATTCTCTGGTGAAACTGCTAGAATTGCTAAACCCTGTGATAGAGATAAACATAGACCTGTGGTAGGCGTGCCTGTTATTTCTGTTAAAATAGGAGATCATTGTTATCATGGCTTATGTGATATGGGTGCTTGTGCTAGTGTTATGCCCATTGACTTATACAAAGAAATTATGCATGAAATTGCACCTGCTGAGTTAGAGGATATTGATGTTACAATTAAACTTGCCAATAGAGATACTATATCTGCAATAGGAATTGTTAGAGATGTTGAAGTCTTGTGTGGAAAAACCAAATATCCCGCTGATTTTCTTGTTCTTGGTTCTCCACAAGATAGCTTTTGTCCCATTATATCTGGTAGACCCTTCTTGAATACTGTTAATGCTAAGATAGACTACAAAAAGAATGTTGTTACTATTGGCTTGGATGATATCGTTCATGAGTTTAATTTCTCTAAATTTAGTAAACAACATCGTGAGGAAGAATTGCCTAGTAAGGATGAAATTATTGGTCTTCCTTCTATTTCCGTACTTCCTAGTGATCCTTTAGAACACTATTTGCTAGACCATGAAAATTATATGTTCATGAATGAAAGAAGGGAAATAGATGAAGTATTCTTTAAACAGGAACCTATTCTGCAACACAATTTGCCTGCTGAAATCCTAGGGGATCCTCCTCCACCCAAGGGTGATCCCGTGTTTGAGCTTAAACTGTTGCCTGATAATCTTAAATATGCTTATCTTGATGAAAAGAAAATATATCCTGTCATTATTAGTGCTAACCTTTCAGAGCATGAAGAAGAAAGATTATTGAAAACTCTGAAAAATCACCGTGCCGCTATTGGATATACTCTAGATGATCTTAAGGGCATCAGTCCCACTCTATGTCAACATAAAATAAATTTGGAAGCAGATGCTAAACCAGTTTTGATCCTCAACGACGTTTGAATCCGAAAATGAAAGAAGTGGTAAGAAAGGAAATACTCAAGCTTCTGGAGGCAGGTATAATTTATCCTGTTGCTGATAGTCAGTGGGTAAGTCCTGTCCATTGTGTCCCTAAGAAGGAAGGTATTACTGTTGTCCCTAATGATAAAGACGAATTGATTCCGCAAAGAATTATCACAGGTTATAGGATGGTAATTGATTTCCGCAAATTAAATAAGGCTACTAAGAAAGATCATTACCCCTTACCTTTTATTGATCAAATGCTAGAAAGATTATGCAAACATACACATTATTGCTTTCTAGATGGTTATTCTGGTTTCTCTCAAATATCTGTGTCGGCTAAAGATCAATCAAAGACTACTTTTACATGCCATTTTGGTACTTTTGCTTATAGACGTATGCCTTTCGGTTTATGTAATGCACATGCTACCTTTCAAAGATGCATGATGGCTATATTCTCTGACTTTTGCGATAAAATTTGTGAGGTTTTCATGGACGACTATTCCGTCTATGGTTCCTCTTTTGATGATTGCTTAAGCAATCTTGCTCGAGTTTTGCAGAGATGTGAAGAAACTAATCTTGTCTTGAATTGGGAAAAATGCCACTTTAGGGTTAATGAAGGTATTGTCTTGGAGCACAAAGTTTCTGAAAGAGGTATTGAAGTTGATAAAGCCAAGGTTGATGCTATTGAAAAGATGCCATGTCCCAAGGACATCAAAGGTATAAGAAGTTTCCTTGGTCACGCCGGATTCTATAGGAGGTTCATTAAGGACTTCTCAAAAATCTCTCAGCCTCTGACTAATTTATTACAAAAAGATGTACCATTTGTCTTTGATGATGATTGCATAGAAGCATTTGAAATACTTAAGAAAGCATTAGTCTCTGCACCTGTTGTTCAGCCACCTGATTGGAATTTACCTTTTGAAATTATGTGTGATGCTAGTGATTATGCTGTAGGTGTTGTTCTAGGGCAAAGAGTTGATAAGAAATTAAATGTTATCCATTATGCTAGTAAGAATCTAGACAATGCTCAAAGAAATTATGCTACTACCGAAAAGAAACTTTTAGCAGTTGTATTTCCTTGTGATAAATTCAGACCCTATATTGTTGATTCTAAAGTAACTATTCACACAGATCATGCTGCTATTAAATATCTTATGGAAAAGAAAGATGCAAAACCTAGGCTTATTAGATGGGTTCTCTTGCTTCAAGAATTTGATTTGCATATTGTTGATAGAAAAGGAGCTGAGAACCCCGTTGCAGATAACTTATCTAGGTTAGAGAATGTTCTTGATGACCCACTACCTATTGATGATAGCTTTCCTGATGAACAATTAAATGTCATAAGCACTTCTCATAGCACTCCATGGTATGCTGATTATGCTAATTATATTGTTGCTAAATTTATACCACCTAGCTTCACATACCAACAAAAGAAAAAGTTTTTCTATGACTTGCAACATTACTTTTGGGATGACCCACATCTTTATAAAGAAGGAGTAGATGGTGTTATTAGATGTTGTGTACCTGAACATGAACAGGAACAGATCCTACGCAAGTGTCACTCCGAAGCTTATGGAGGACACCACACTGGAGATAGAACTGCACATAAGGTATTGCAATCCGGTTTTTATTGGCCTACTGTCTTCAAGGATGCCCGTAAGTTTGTTTTGTCTTGCGACGAATGTCAAAGAATTGGTAATATTAGTAGACGTCAAGAAATGCCTATGAATTATTCACTTGTTATTGAACCATTTGATGTTTGGGGCTTTGATTATATGGGACCTTTTCCTGCCTCTAATGGATATACACATATTTTAGTTGATGTTGATTACGTTACTAAGTGGGTAGAAGCTATTCCAACTAGTAGTGCTGATCATAACACTTCTATTAAAATGCTTAAGGAAGTTATTGTTCCAAGGTTTGGAGTCCCTAGATACTTAATGACTGATGGTGGTTCACACTTTATTCATGGCGCTTTCCGTAAGATGCTTGCTAAATACGACGTTAATCATAGAATTGCATCTCCATATCACCCGCGGTCTAGTGGTCAGGTAGAATTGAGCAATAGAGAGCTAAAATTAATCTTGCAAAAGACTGTCAATAGGTCTAGAAAGAATTGGTCCAAGAAACTGAATGACGCGTTGTGGGCCTATAGAACTGCATACAGGAATCCTATGGGTATGTCTCCGTATAAAATGGTTTATGGAAAAGCATGTCACTTACCTCTCGAACTGGAACATAAGGCATATTGGGCTATTAAAGAGCTCAACTATGATTTCAAACTTGCCGGTGAGAAGAGGTTATTTGATATTAGCTCACTTGATGAATGGAGAACCAGCTTATGAAAATGCCAAGTTGTTTAAAGAAAAGGTTAGAAGATGGCATGAAAAAAGGATACAAAAGTGTGAGTTTAATGTAGGTGATTATGTATTGCTATATAACTCTCGTTTAAGATTTTTTGTAGGAAAACTTCTCTCTAAATGGGAAGGTCCCTACGTTATTGAGGAAGTCTATCGTTCTGGTGCCATAAAAATCAACAACTTCGCAGGCACAAATCCGAAGGTGGTAAACAGTCAAAGGATCAAACACTATATTTCAGGTAATCCCATAAATGTTGAAACTAATATTATTGAAACCGTAACCCCGGAGGAATACATAAAGGACACTTTCCAGAACGTTCCAGACTCTGATAAGGAATAGGTATGTGGTACGGTAAGTAAACCGACTCCAAAACAATTTTTAAGGCAATATTTCTCCGTTTTGGAATATTTAGAAAAATAGAAAAATAAGTAGCAGTCCGGGGAGGACACGAGGCCTCCACGAGGGTGGAGGGCGCGCCCTACCCCCTGGGAGCGCCCCCTACCTCGTGAGCACCTCGTGTGCCCTCCGGACTCCGTTTCCTTGCACGATATGTATTTTGGTCGATAAGAATTCATTATATATACTCCCGAAGGTTTTGACTCTCGTATCACGCAAATCTCCCCTGTTCTTGTTTCGAGTTGTTTTTCTAACAGGTCTAGATCATCATGACGACCCCAAGTGCTTCCAAGGACAAGTTCTTCGAGAAGGTGATCAACCCTTACCTCTCGGAGGTGCTGCGACACCCTCAAACCATTGAGATGCGTGATGGGTTGCTGCACATCCGCGATGTTGAGGGACCAAAGGGAACCGGAAGCATGGAGTAGAGGCTCGAAGCAATGGAGCAACAAGTTTTCAAGTGCCAGGGGATGGTGGAGCGTGGAATCAACGCTACCCACAAGATGCTCGTGGAGTTCACCAACAACTATGAGCCGGATGCCAAGAAGACCGAGGAGGCCATCTTCAAGCTACACGAGAAGATCGAGCACCTCCAAGCCCAAATCTATGATCTGCAAAACCAAAACTGTGAGTATGAATATAGATTCAAAAGGATGAGTTTGGCTGCAGATTTGAGGATTCCGGAGACTCGATCATCCTTCTATGATGGTGAGCCTATGACATGGAAGGTGGATGACAAGCTTGCATCATCAACAACACCTCCACCGCCAACAACAAAGAAGGAGACATAATCATCTGGGTATGGGCACTCCCCTTGGCAACTGCCAAGCTTGGGGGAGGTGCCATGGTATCGTATCACCATCACAACTCCTATCTTTACCGTTTTTCTTAGTTCGATCCTATTAGTAGTATCTTGATTTAGTAGAATAAAGTCATAGCATGATCTAGTTTTGAGTTTTGCTTTATGATCCTTCTTTGTAATCGAGTCCGTGAGCTATATAATAAAGATTAGTGTTGAGTCAAGGGCTTGAGTATTTTGCCATGATCTTGGGTGATTACAAGAAAAAGAATAAGAGAATCAAAGAATTCATATTGATCTTATTGAAGGTAATGACTTCACGTAGAAAGAGTATGATGATTAAAAGTTGTTGGGAGTTGGCAAATATAGCTTTGGTCATCGTTGCAATTAATAGGAAGTAATAAGGAAAGAGAGGTTTCACATATAGATATATTATCATTGATATCTTTTATGATTGGGAGCACTCGTTAAAATATGACATGCTAAAGAGTTGATGTTGGACAAGGAAGACAACATAATGAGTTATGTTTTCTTACATCTGAAATAAAGTATGTTGTCATGGCTCCTCAACCATGTTGAGCTTGCCTTTCCCCCTCATGCTAGCCAAATTCTCAGCACTAAGTAGAAATACTACTTGTGCTTCCAAATACCCTTAAACCAGCTTTGCCATGAGAGTCCACCATATCTACCTATGGAATGAGTAAGATCCTTCAAGTAAGTTGTCATCGGTGCAAGCAATAAAAATTGCTCTCTAAATATGCATGACTTATTAGTGCGGAGAAAATAAACTTTGTACGAACTTGTTGTGGACGCAATAAAAGCGACGGACTGCATGATAAAGGTACACATACAAGGGGCAATATAAAGTGACGTTCTTTTTCATTAAGATTTTGTGCATCAACCCTAAACGCGCATGACAACCTCTGCTTCCCTCTGCGAAGGGCCTATCTTTTATTATTATCCTCTACCTTATGCAAGAGTCACGGTCATCTTCACCTTTCCCTTTTTATTTTATCCTTTGGCAAGCTCAGCATGTTGGAAAGAACATGATATATATATATATATATCTAAATGGATGTAGGGGAGCATGAATTATTATTGTTGACATTACCCTTGAGGTAAAAGGTTTTGGGGCAAAACTATAAGCCCCTATCTTTCTCTGTGTCCGATTAAAACTCCGTAACCACAAGTATTGCGTGAGTGTTAGCAATTATGAAGGACTAAGTGATAGTTGAGTATGTGGACTTGCTCTTAAGCTCTGACATAGACTCTTTCCGATGTTATGATAAATTGCAATTGCTTCAATGACTGAGGGTATAATTTGTTGGTGCCCAGTAAGGTTTCTGATTCATACTTTGGCTTTGTGAAAAGATCATCACTTGAACATAAGTAATCATATGACAAAATCTATATATGTTGCTTTTATGAAATAATCATGATGCCTTCATGTATGTATTTTATTTTTATAGACGCCTCTACCTCTAAACATGAGGACATATTTATTGTTATCGGCTTTTCGCTTGAGGACAAGCTGAAGGAAATATGCCCTAGAGGCAATAATAAAGTTATTATTTATTTCCTCATATCATGATAAATGTTTATTATTCATGCTAGAATTGTATTAACCGGAAACATAATACATGTGTGAATACATAGACAAATCTATAGTCACTAGTATGCCTCTACTTGACTAGCTCATTAAATCAAAGATGGTTATGTTTCCTAACCATAGACATGTGTTGTCATTTGATTAATGGGATCACATCATTAGGAGAATGATGTGATTGACATGACCCATTCCGTTAGCCTAGCACTTGATCGTTTAGTATACTGCTATTGCTTTCTTCATGACTTATACAAAGTTCCTACAACTATGAGATTGTGTAACTCCCATTTACCGGAAGAACACTTTGTGTGCTACCAAACGTCACAACGTAACTGGGTGATTATAAAGGTGCTCTACAGGTGTTTCCGAAGGTACATGTTGGGTTGACATAATTCGAGATTAGGATTTGTCACTCCGATTGTCGGAGAGGTATCTCTGGGCCCTCTCGGTAATACTCATCACCTAAGCCTTGCAAGCATGTAACTAATGAGTTAGTTATGAAGATGATGTATTATGGAACGAGTAAAGAGACTTGCCGGTAACGAGATTGAACTAGGTATTGGATACCGACGATCAAATCTCGGGCAAGTAACATACCGATGACAAAGGGAACAAAGTATGTTGTTATGCGGTTTGACCGATAAAGATCTTCGTAGAATATGTAGGAACCAATATGGGCATCCAGGTCCCGCTATTGGTTATTGACCGAGAATGGTTTTAGGTCATGTCTACATAGTTCTCGAACCCGTAGGGTCCGCACGCTTAACGTTTCGATGACAGTTTTATTATGAGTTTATAAGTTTTGATGTACCGAAGTTTGTTCGGAGTCCCGGATGAGATCACGGGCATGACGAGGAGTCTCGGAATGGTCGAGAAATAAAGATTGATATATTGGAAGCCTATGTTTGGACATCGGAATGGTTCCGGGTGAAATCGGCATTTTACCGGAGTACCGGGAGGTTACCGGAACCCCCCGGGGGGTTAATGGGCCTACATGGGCCAAGAGGGAGAAGAGGGAAGGAGCCAGGAGGGGGCCGCGCGCCCCTCACCATCCTAGTCCGAATAGGACAAGGGAAGGGGGGCGGCGCCCCCCCTTTCCTTCCCCTCTTCCTCCTCTTTCCCCTTTCTCTCCTACTCCTACTTGGAAAAGGGGAGTCCTACTCCCGGTGGGAGTCCGGGAGTAGGACTCCCCCCTTGGCGCGCCCCCTAGGCCGGCGGCCTCCTCCCCCCTGGCTCCTTTATATACGGGGGCGGGGGGCACCCCATAGACACACAAGTTGATCTACGGATCGTTCCTTAGCCGTGTGCGGTGCCCCCTTCCACCATATTCCACCTCGGTCATATCGTCGCGGAGTTTAGGCGAAGCCCTACGCCGGTAGAACATCATCATCGTCACCACGCCGTCGTGCTGACGGAACTCATCTCCGGAGCTCGGCTGGATCGGAGACCGGAGATCGTCATCGAGCTGAACGTGTGCTGAACTCGGAGGCTCCGTACGTTCGGTGCTTGGATCGGTCGGATCGTGAAGACGTACGACTACATCAACCGCATTGTGATAACGCTTCCGCTTACGGTCTACGAGGGTACGTGGACATACACTCTCCCCTCTCTTTGCTATGTCATCACCATGATCTTGCGTGTGCGTAGGAAATTTTTTGAAATTACTACGTTCCCCAACAGTGGCATCCGAGCCTAGGTTTTATGCGTTGATGTTATATGCACGAGTAGAACACAAGTGAGTTGTGGTCGATACAAGTCATACTGCTTACCAGCATGTCATACTTTGGTTCGGCGGTATTGTGAGATGAAGCGGCCCGGACCGACATTACGCGTACGCTTACGCGAGACTGATTTCACCGTTACGAGCACTCGTGCTTAAAGGTGGCTGGCGGGTGTCTGTCTCTCTCACTTTAGCTGAATCGAGTGTGGCTACGCCCGGTCCTTGCGAAGGTTAAAACAGCACTAACTTGACGAACTATCGTTGTGGTTTTTGATGCGTAGGTAAGAACGGTTCTTGCTAAGCCCGTAGCAGCCACATAAAATTTGCAACAACAAAGTAGAGGACGTCTAACTTGTTTTTGCAGGGCATGTTGTGATGTGATATGGTCAAGACGTGATATTTTATTGTATGAGATGATCATGTTTTGTAACCGAAGCTATCGGCAATTGGCAGGAGCCATATGGTTGTCGCTTTATTGTATGAAATGCAAACGCCCTGTAATTGCTTTACTTTATCACTAAGCGGTAGCGATAGTCGTAGAAGCAATAGATGGCGTAAACGACAACGATGCTACGATGGAGATCAAGGTATCGCGCCGGTGACGATGGTGATCACGACGGTGCTTTGGAGATGGAGATCACAAGCACAAGATGATGATGGCCATATCATATCACTTATATTGATTGCATGTGATGTTTATCCTTTATGCATCTTATCTTTCTTTGATTGACAGTAGCATTTTAAGATGATCTCTCACTAAAATTATCAAGTAGTGTTCTCCCTGAGTATGCACCGTTGCCAAAGTTCGTCGTGCAGAGACACCACGTGATGATCGGGTGTGATAAGCTCTACGTCCATCTACAACGGGTGCAAGCCAGTTTTGCACACGCAGAATACTCAGCTTAAACTTGACGAGCCTAGCATATGCAGATATGGCCTCAGAACACGGAGACCGAAAGGTCGAGCGTGAATCATATAGTAGATATGATCAACATAGTGATGTTCACCATTGAAAACTACTCCATCTCACGTGATGATCGGTTATGGTTTAGTTGATTTGGATCACGTGATCACTTAGATGACTAGAGAGATGTCTGTCTAAGTGGGAGTTCTTAAGTAATATGATTAAATGAACTTAAATTTATCATGAACTTAGTACCTGATAGTATTTTTCTTGTCTATGTTTGTTTGTAGATAGATGGCTCGTGCTGTTGTTCCATTGAATTTTAATGTGTTCCTTGAGAAAGCAAAGTTGAAAGATGATGGTAGCAATTACACGGACTGGGTCCGTAACCTGAGGATTATCCTCATTGCTGCACAGAAGAGTTACGTCCTGGAAGCACCGCTGGGTGCCAGGCCTGCTGCTGATGCAACTGACGACGTTAAGAACGTCTGGCAGAGCAAAGCTGATGACTACTCTATAGTTCAGTGTGCCATGCTTTACGGCTTAGAACCGGGTCTTCAACGACGTTTTGAACGTCATGGAGCATATGAGATGTTCTAGGAGTTGAAGTTAATATTTCAAGCAAATGCCCGGATTGAGAGATATGAAGTCTCCAATAAGTTCTATAGCTGCAAGATGGAGGAGAATAGTTATGTCAGTGAACACATACTCAGAATGTCTGGGTATAATAATCAGTTGATTCAACTGGGAGTTAATCTTCCTGATGATAGTGTCATTGACAGAATTCTCCAATCACTGCCACCAAGCTACAAGAGCTTCGTGATGAACTATAATATGCAAGGGATGAACAAGACTATTCCCGAGCTCTTCGCGATGCTGAAAGCCGCGGAGGTAGAAATCAAGAAGGAGCATCAAGTGTTGATGGTCAACAAGACCACTAGTTTCAAGAAAAAGGGCAAAGGGAAGAAGAAGGGGAACTTCAAGAAGAACGGCAAGCAAGTTGCTGCTCAAGAGAAGAAACCCAAGTCTGGACGTAAGCCTGAAACTGAGTGCTTCTACTGCAAGCAGACTGGTCACTGGAAGCGGAACTGCCCCAAGTATTTGGCGGATAAGAAGGATGGCAAAGTGAACAAAGGTATATGTGATACACATGTTATTGATGTGTACCTAACTAGAGCTCGTAGTAGCACCTGGGTATTTGATACTGGTTCTGTTGCTAATATTTGCAACTCGAAACAGGGACTACGGAATAAGCGAGCACTGGCCAAGGACGAGGTGACGATGCGCGTAGGAAACGGTTCCAAAGTCGATGTGATCGCGGCCGGCATGCTACCTCTACATCTACCTTCGGGATTAGTTTTAGACCTGAATAATTGTTATTTGGTGCCAGCGTTAAGCATGAACATTATATCTGGATCTTGTTTGATGCGAGACGGTTATTCATTTAAATCAGAGAATAATGGTTGTTCTATTTATATGAGTAATATCTTTTATGGTCATGCACCCTTGAAGAGTGGTCTATTTTTATTGAATCTCGATAGTAGTGATACACATATTCATAATGTTGAAGCCAAAAGATGCAGAGTTGATAATGATAGTGCAACTTATTTGTGGCACTGCCGTTTAGGTCATATCGGTGTAAAACACATGAAGAAACTCCATACTGATGGACTTCTGGAATCACTTGATTATGAATCACTTGGTACTTGTGAACCGTGCCTCATGGGCAAGATGACTAAAACACCGTTCTCCGGAACTATGGAGAGAGCAACAGATTTGCTGGAAATCATACATACAGATGTATGTGGACCGATGAATGTTGAGGCTCGTGGCGGATATCGTTATTTTCTCACCTTCACAGATGATTTGAGCAGATATGGGTATATCTACTTAATGAAACACAAGTCTGAAACATTTGAAAAGTTCAAAGAATTTCAGAGTGAAGTAGAAAGTCATCGTAACAAGAAAATAAAGTTTCTACGATCTGATCGTGGAGGAGAATATTTGAGTTACGAGTTTGGTTTACATTTGAAACAATGCGGAATAGTTTCGCAACTCACGCCACCTGGAACACCACAACGAAATGGTGTGTCCGAACGTCGTAATTGTACTTTACTTGATATGGTGCGATCTATGATGTCTCTTACCGATTTACCGCTATCATTTTGGGGTTATGCTTTAGAGACGGCCGCATTCACGTTAAATAGGGCACCATCAAAATCCGTTAAGACGACACCTTATGAACTGTGGTTTGGCAGGAAACCAAAGTTGTCGTTTCTTAAAGTTTGGGGCTGCGATGCTTATGTGAAGAAACTTCAACCAGATAAGCTCGAACAGATCCGAAGGCAAAACATTCGTTGCTAAGAATGGATCCTTTCTAGAGAAGGAGTTTCTCTCGAAAGAAGTGAGTGGGAGGAAAGTAGAACTTGATGAGATAACTGTATCTACTCCCTTATTGGAAGGTAGTTCATCACGAGAACCGGTTCCTGTGACGACTACACCAATTAGTGAGTGTCGGTGTCAAAACCGGCGGATCTCGGGTAGGGGGTCCCGAACTGTGCGTCTAGGCGGATGGTAACAGGAGACAAGGGACACGATGTTTTACCCAGGTTCGGGCCCTCTCGATGGAGGTAAAACCCTACGTCCTGCTTGATTAATATTGATGATATGGGTAGTACAAGAGTAGATCTACCACGAGATCAAGGAGGCTAAACCCTAAAGCTAGCCTATGGTGTGATTGTTGTAATGTATGTTGTGTCCTACGGACTACAGCCCTCCGGTTTATATAGAGACCGGAGAAGGCTAGGGTTACACAGAGTCAGTTACAATGGTAGGAGATCTACATATCCGTATCGCCAAGATTGCCTTCCACGCCAAGGAAAGTCCCATCCGGACACGGGACGGAGTCTTCAATCTTGTATCTTCGTAGTCTTGGAGTCCGGCGGATGATGATAGTCCAGCTGTCCGGACACCCCCTAGTCCGGGACTCCCTCAGTAGCCCCTGAACCAGGCTTCAATGACGATAAGTCTGGCGCGCATAATGTTCGGCATTGCAAGGCGGGTTCCTCCCTTGAATAATCCAGAGAAGATCATGAACACCAGGATAGTGTCCGGCTCTGCAAAATAAATTCCACATTCCACAGTAGAGAGAATAAAATGTACACCAGTCCAATCTGCTGACGTATTATGCGGCATGACATCACACCGCTACCAAGCCTTTATTTGAATCGTTTTTTATTATACTACCTCAGCACGTTTAGCGAAGCGGTTTCCTTGGCACGTCCTGTCGAAGCAGAGATCGTGTTCCCCTTATTCCGGGATTCTCATCAATACGAACGTGGGTAACCCAACTGCGCCATTGATGGTGGCGCTTGGGAGATAAGCGAGTTTTACCAGGCTGGTGGGGGAAACATAGTCTCCGTCCGCCTATATATATAAGGGATAAGGATTTACCTTCTCACCTACGCCTTCTTCCTCCTTTGCTTATCCATCTCCGCGCACTCAAGCTCCAACGCCCAAGCTCGCGCATCTCGCCTCGACCTTCTCCGATCATGTCCGGAGCGGGAGGAAAATGGTTGGCCTCCACCGTTAAGGAGGAGCACATCACCAAGCTGCGCAGCGCCGGATACCTTTGCAGCGACATCGCGCATCGGCTGCCCAACGAGGGGCAGCTCATCCCCACCCCCGGGCCCCATGAGAAGGTTGTTTTCCTCCCCCACTTCCTCCGCGGACTGGGCTTTCCACTCCACCCATTCGTCCGGGGGCTCATGTTTTACTACGGCCTGGATTTTCACGATCTGGCGCCGAACTTCATCCTCAACATCTCGGCGTTTATCGTCGTGTGCGAGGCCTTCCTCTGCATCCGGCCCCACTTCGGCCTGTGGCTCAAGACCTTCAACGTCAAGCCGAAGGTTGTGAAGGGCACGCAAGCGGAATGCGGAGGCGCCATGTTGGGCAAGTTGCCCAACGTCCTTTGGCTCGAAGGGGCCTTCGTGGACTCCGTTAAGGGGTGGCAATCGGGGTGGTTCTACATCACCGATCCGCACGAACCCACGTGGGCGGCGGCCCCCAAGTTTAGATCTGGTATCCCCATGCAGCTCACCTCCTGGAAAGAGAAGGGCTTGTTGTGGGGTAATCCGAAGGAGCTGACGGGACTCCGAGCCTGTATCCAGAAGCTGGTGAACAATCAGCTCAGGCTCGTCGATGTGGTCCAAGTCATGCTCATCCGCCGGATTCTCCCATGCCAAGAACGGGCATTCAATCTGTGGGAGTTCAATCCGAAACAGCACCGGGCGCTAAGCGGGCTCTTCGACACAACGTACGAAGGCGCCTGGAGGGTGCTGTTTAAGGGCGCCGAAGCCCCCGCATCCGCGACGGAAGATCGCGGCTTTTGCTCGCAGCATCCAGCTGACGAGGTAAGTGATTCAACCCCTTTACGGGACACTTGTGGTAAATAGATTGATTCTAAGAGGGTTTCAATCTCTCTTTTCCTTTGGCAGGAATGGATGGAGAAGGCCGAGCAGCTCATCTGTCCGGCTCCCATGCCAGAAGACCCAGTGGACGCCCGTCTAGCAGGGCTGCTGGTTCCGGCACCGCACGTGGTGCCGGGGAAGAAGGCCAAGAAGGTGGCCACGGGGAATCGAAAGAGTTCCCGTAATCAGGTGTCCGACAACGAGGCGGAATCCTCCCCCGAAGACGAGGAGGAGGAAGAAGACTCTCTCCCGGAGGAGGGAGAGAGGAAGAGGAAAGCTTCCCCAACAGGGGAGGCTGAAGGGTCCAAGAGGGGAAGAACTATTCCCCCGGACAGCTCTGCCAACATCGACGTTGGCGGGGAGGAGTGGCCTTCAAGGGCCAGGCCTCCGGCGAGATCGTAAGTATCCGGATCCCTGACATGCAATTTCTTTCGTGTCACATAGTGTCCTACTAATGCCGCGTACTGTCCGCAGTCTGGCCGATGATGATCTCCCCGCTTCATCGAGCGGGTCGTTGGCCCCGTCGGATGTGGATTCACTTCCAACTGCCTCCACCCCCAGCGCCGACAAGGACGCCGAGGTGGGATCCCAGAGAGGGGCCCATCGGGAGGAGGCTCCGAAGGCACCGCCAGGAAGCCTCCCGGACTTTGCGCCGGACTCTACATCGGAACCTGCAATGGTTCCGGAGTCCGGCAGGCGGCCCCTTCTAAAGAAGGGCAAGACCGTGACGCCGGCAGCCTCCGTCCAACCAGAGGCGCCGGACAACTTGCTGGAGGCGCTCAAAGGCGCTTCCATCGAGGAAGAACACCGCACTATCATGAGTGCGGTGATTCAGAAGGTTCAGCTCGCGAAGAGCGGGCTGACCGAAGCCTGCAGCAGCCTTCTAACAGGCTTTGAGGTAAGAAGTTATAATTATGTAATGTAATACCGCATAGACAGTAGCCCCTGATGCTCAGTTCGGTGTTCGGAAAGAAAAGTCGGACTGAGGATCTAAGAAGATATACACAGGGTTGCATAAAATGTGACAATATGGGTTTGCAGGCTGCGCTGCTGACCGCTGCCGCACTGACTGTGGAGGTTGGTGCATTGAAGCAGGATCTCGAGCGGTCCGAGCGAGAGCTCGGCCATGCCAAGAAGCAGCTCGAGGACAAAGAAGGTGAGTAGCACCACTTTGAATAGTTACCTTACAGAAAAGGATTTTGGTTGCAATAAAATTAACGAGGATAATATGGGTATCACAGGGGCCACGAACGAGGTGGCAGCCCTGAAGGAGGCTGTGTCCGCGGCCGAACGCAATGCGGCCGCGGAACGGGCAGAGCGAGAAAAGCAGGAGGCACAGGTGGCGGAAGTGCGGCAAGAGCTCCAAGCTCTCATGGAGAAGCATGGGAGCTTGGAGCGTGACTCCAAGACTCGAGAGTCCGAGCTTGCCTCGCCTTTCGAAAGTGCCAAGTCCGCCAAGCCCGAGGCCCATAAGGCCCTTCAGGAGGTTGAAGATTTAAAGAAGATAGCGGTGGGTAAGGCATTTTTCATGCAAAGCAAGCATGTTAATGTAAACTACCTAACACTTACCCGCATTCGGAGCTCTCCAGGGGCGTTTGCAGATCTGCCGTGCAGTGTGTCCGATGCCGCCGCATTCTACCGTGGCGAGGAGGGGAGCTCAACGGAGAAGGTCTTCTGGTCTCAGTACGCTGAGGCCGGCCATCCGGTGCCCCCAAGCGACCAGTTGAAGCAGCTGGTCGAACTCCACAAGGTAGGTGAGGAGGCCATGAAGGGCCTTATAGTCCGGCTATGGCCTGGATGGGCCATGCCTGGGAGCTACTTCGGCCTCGTGCGGCGGCTGGTGGATGCGTGCCCCTGGGTGGAGGTCATCAAGCGCTCCGCCTGTATTGAAGGTGCTCGTCGGGCCCTTGCCCGCACAAAGGTGCATTGGGGCAGGCTGGATGCGGAGAAGCTTCTCACTGACCCACCGCCACCAGGCAAGGAGTATCGCACGCCCAAAATGTATTATAAGACTGTCCTGAAGGGAGCCCGCGATATTGCGGATGAGTGCCCCAGAGATGTAATTTTTGAGTAAACTCGCTATGTATTATCCTGTGCGCTGAAAACTTTGTTCATGTGTGCCTTAAGCAACGCTTGTTTTAATTTAAAATAGTACCTTCTGTGCGGCCGTTTATAAAATCTGAGAGATGGCAAGTCATTGGCTTTAGCCCCCGAGCCACAAGTGCTGGGGTGTTCGGGATAAACTTGAGCACTCTTGTTCCCATTTTTGGGTCCATCTAGGGAGGCGCTCAATACAACGAACCAGGCAACCGGACTTATAATGCTTGAACACTCCCACTTAGCCATAGAATTCTATAATTTTAAATTTCGGCGAAGCCCCTGGTATTCGGAAGACCGAATCCGGGGCGCTATCCACGCCTTCGTCGGACATTATCCGGAACTTCGCTCGAAGCGGAGTGAGTCTTTAAGGACCCGAAAAGACCTCTCGAACAGCGACCGGTCTCTCGCCCTATCATGCCGGTCAGTTTTAGCTTTCTCCACTGAGGCGCTCGCCCGGCTCAACCGGGGCGCAATCGTAGTGGTTCTCCCAGTGCCACCTTAGCCGACAGAACGGAACGTAAGGTACCAAAACGTGGGAGCCGGGCAAACCCAACTATTGACCCAAGACATGATTCGGAGCCGATTCATATAATGCTATAAGTTCGGGGTGCCGCACTTATGAAAGTGTTCGGACTTATCACACCATAATGCGGGGAACATAAGCCCCTGGTGTATTAGGCCGTACCAAAATATACGGGTGCGAGATGTCATGTAATGAACATATATATAAAAAGTAATGTAATTGCAGTCAAAAAGTGCTGCATTATTTATTAAGGGAAGTCTGCAATGAGTGCGGACTGATACAAATAGTGCGGTAAGCAAGGGATTTGGACTAATTAAACATGTCCCCCCCCCCCAGGGGTGAGCTGCGGACTTGGTGTACATAATAGAATTTAATGCTCGTAATTGAGACCACCTGAGTGTTCGTCGCAGCCTTCCTTCTTCCCTGGCTGTTGCATCATGAGTTCGGCAGGTTCACCGCCGGACAGGGCCTCTGGTTAACGGAGTCCTGTGTATACAAAGAAGGAAAATGATAATAATAAAAAGAAAGGGGGGCACACTTGCGAGCCCCTGGTGTGGTCGAGCCGCACTTTGGGTCCATTGTGATCATGCCCCTTCCCCTGCGCCCATGGTATCTCCAAAGCGTAATGATGTACGCGGAGGGTTGTTCTTGCAATCATGCGAGGGCGGGGGTTAGGGCCGTATTGCTACGCGTGCTCTGATCATGCCAGGTGGTCTTGGTTGGTATTGCTTCGGGCGCGTTTTGCTGTATCCGGCCGTTTAACGGCCGGACTCGAAAATTGCCTTAAAAGGCTGCTCTGTACTTCTGCCGCGAGAGCCGGTGTATGTTCCTCCGTTCGGAGGGAGCGTTCCGTATTTCCGTTGACCGTGATGACTCCACGAGGGCCTGGCATCTTGAGCTTGAGGTATGCATAATGCGGCACCGCGTTGAACTTTGCAAACGCGGTTCGTCCGAGCAGAGCGTGATAGCCGCTGCGAAATGGGACTATGTCGAAGATTAACTCCTCACTCCGGAAATTATCCGGGGATCCGAAGACCACTTCTAGTGTGACTGAGCCTGTACAATTGGCTTCCACACCTGGTATGACACCTTTAAAGGTTGTCTTTGTAGGTTTAATCCTTGAAGGGTCTATGCCCATCTTGCGCACTGTATCCTGATAAAGCAGGTTCAGGCTACTGCCGCCGTTCATCAGGACTCTCGTGAGGTGAAATCCATCGACGATTGGGTCTAAAACCAATGCGGCAAATCCGCCATGGCGTATGCTGGTCGGATGGTCTCTTCGATCGAAAGTGATCGAACAAGAGGACCATGGATTGAACTTCGGGGCGACTGGCTCCATCGCATAGACGTCCCTTAGTGCATGCTTCCGCTCCCTCTTGGGTATGTGGGTTGCGTAAATCATGTTCACCGTCCGTACTTGTGGGAGGAAACCCTTCTGTCCTCTATTGTTCGGCGGTCGGGTCTCTTCCTCGTCGTCGCTGTTTAGCCCCTTGTCATTGTTTTCGGCAATTAACTTGCCTGCCTGCTTGAACACCCAGCAATCTCTGTTGGTGTGATTAGCTGGCTTTTCAGGGGTGCCATGTATCTGGCATAAGCGGTCGAGTATTCTGTCCAAATTGGACGGACCCGGAGTGGTTCTTTTGAATGGCTTCTTCCGCTGACCGGGTTTAGAGCCTCGGAATCCGGCGTTGACTGCCGTATCCTCCGTGTCGTCGCCGTTAATGCGGCGCTTATTTTTGTTTCGACGTGACCTGCCATTGTTGTCCTTAGTATCCGGACTGCCAGAATTTTTACTGAGGTTGTTGCTGCGACCTAGTCAGCTATCCTCTCCCGCGCAAAAGCGGGTCATTAATGATGTGAGGGCTGCCATGGATTTCGGCTCTGTCCCAGGTGCCGGGCTAGCCACTCCTCGCGGATGTTATGTTTGAAGGCTGCGAGGGCCTCTGCATCCGGACAGTTGACGATTTGGTTTTTTTTGTCAAGAACCGTGTCCAGAATTGTCTGGCCGATTCGTCTGGCTGCTGAATTATGTGGTTGAGGTCATCAGCGTCTGGTGGCCGCACATACGTGCCCTGGAAGTTATCGAGGAATGCGGCTTCCAGGTCTTCCCAACACCCAATTGACTCTGCGGGCAAGCTGTTAAGCCAATGCCGAGCTGGTCCTTTAAGCTTGAGTGGGAGATACTTGATGGCATGGAGATCGTCGCCGCGGGCCATATGGATGTGAAGAAGATAATCTTCGATCCAAACTGCGGGGTCTGTTGTGCCATCGTAGGATTCAATGTTTACGGGTTTAAACCCTTCAGGGATTTGATGATCCATTACTTCGTCAGTGAAGCATAGCGGGTGTGCGGCGCCTCTGTATTGAGCGATATCACGACGCAGCTCGAGAGAGCGTTGTCTGCTGTGTTCGGCCCGGCCGGGGTTATTGTATCCGGCGCGACGGTATTCGTCGTGGCTCGTGGGGCGCCCTCGTGATCCATAGATGGATCTGGATTGCCTTGCTCTGTCCTCCAATACATCTCGCAAGTCCGGCGCGTTCCCTTTTGGCTTCGTACTTTTGGAGCGATGCCGGGGTACGGTCTTGGTTGAGGGCCTGGATGCCTCTCTGTTGCGACCACGTGGTGGTCGGTCTGCCGTATCGTGCGCTGGTGATGAGGGTATGTATGCTTCCTCCTCTAGTCGGGGGAGTAACTTGCGTCTTGGGTAACTTTTGGAGGGGCGTTCGACTTTATACTCCTCGGCCGCGAGGACCTCGGTCCATCGATCGGCCAGCAGGTCTTGATCAGCTTGAAGCTGCTGCTGCTTTTTCTTTAGGCTATTTGCCGTGGCGATAAGCCGGCGTTTAAAACACTCTTGTTCGACGGGATCCTCGGGCACGACGAATTCGTCGTCGTTGAGGCTTGCCTCGTCTTCGAAGGGAGGTATATAGTTGTAATCCTCGACCTCTTCGCCTGCCGCCCTCTCGTGAGGGCTTGCTTCTGCATCCTCCTGCGCTGAGTCTTGCTGGACAGGATTATCTTTGGCACTTTCTGGGGTATTATTATCTCCTGTGCCGGAATCTCCATTCTTGATGTGGCGGGATTTAGAGCGGCGCCGCTGGCGCCGGCGCCTGGGCTGTTTCTTTAAAGAATCTGCCTCCGCTGCTTCTTCGCCGTCCCCGTCTTTCGGGGTGTCCACCATGTATACGTCATATGACGAGGTGGTCTTCCAGTGCCCTGTAGGCACCGGTTCCTGTTCGTCTCCGGCATCGTCGTCCATAGCGTCGATGTCTTCGGAGTCGTAGTCTAGCATGTCGGTTAGATCGTCGACAGTGGCTACAACGTGGGTGGTGGGTGGGCTCTGAATTTATTCGTCATCCGTATCCCAACCATCCTGGCCGTAATCCGGCCAGGACTCTCCGGATAGCGAGAGATGCTTTAGCGAATTTAAGATGTCGCCAAAGGGTGAATGTTGGAAGATGTCCGCGGCGGTGAATTCCATAACCGGCGCCCAATCAGATTCGATTGGCAGGGGCGCGGGAGGTCCGGAGTCCGGCAAGGAGTCCGGCACCTCGGAGTCACGAGTTTCGCGAGGGACAAGGGTAGTGTTCGGCTCCATCGCCGTGGAAGTTGAAGCCCCCGAGGTGGTGTCCAACCACCGGTCCTCGATCTGGGCGATCGGCTCCGAGCTAAGAGCCAGAGCGGACTCGTGTGCGGCTACCAAGGCACTGTTCGGCGGCAGAGCTAGATCATGCCCATCGTAATAGTGCAGCGCGCTTGGCTCCGGCTCGAGTCCGTCGAAGATCAAGTCTCCGCGGACGTCGGCCGTGAAGTTTAGGCTTCCGAATCTGACCTGATGGCCAGGGGCGTAGCTTTCGATCTGCTCCAGATGGCCAAGTGAATTAGCCCGCAGTGCGAAGCCGCCGAATACGAAGATCTGTCCGGGAAGAAAAGTCTCACCCAGGATGGCGTCGTTGGTTGAAGATGCCATCGAACCTATCGGTGACGACACAGAGGAACTCTCAATGAAAGCACCAATGTCGGTGTCAAAAGCGGCAGATCTCGGGTAGGGGGTCCCGAACTGTGCGTCTAGGCGGATGGTAACAGGAGACAAGGGACACGATGTTTTACCCAGGTTCGGGCCCTCTCGATGGAGGTAAAACCCTACGTCCTGCTTGATTAATATTGATGATATGGGTAGTACAAGAGTAGATCTACCACGAGATCAAGGAGGCTAAACCCTAAAGCTAGCCTATGGTATGATTGTTGTAATGTATGTTGTGTCCTACGGACTACAGCCCTCCGGTTTATATAGACACCGGAGAAGGCTAGGGTTACACAGAGTCGGTTACAATGGTAGGAGATCTACATATCCGTATCGCCAAGCTTGCCTTCCACGCCAAGGAAAGTCCCATCCGGACACGGGACGGAGTCTTCAATCTTGTATCTTCATAGTCTTGGAGTCCGGCGGACGATGATAGTCCGGCTGTCCGGACACCCCCTAGTCCAGGACTCCCTCAGTGAGGAAGCTAATGATATTGATCATGAAACTTCAGATCAAGTTTCTGCAGAACCTCGTAGGTCCACCAGAGTAAGATCCGCACCAGAGTGGTACGGTAATCCTATTCTGGAAGTCATGTTACTTGACCATGATGAACCTACGAACTATGAGGAAGCGATGATGAGCCCAGATTCCGCAAAATGGCTAGAGGCCATGAAATCTGAGATGGGATCCATGTATGAAAACAAAGTATGGACTTTGGTTGACTTGCCCGATGATCGGCAAGCCATTGAGAATAAATGGATCTTTAAGAAGAAGACTGACGCTGATGGTAATGTTGCTGTCTATAAAGCTCGACTTGTTGCGAAAGGTTTTCGACAACTTCAAGGGGTTGACTACGATGAGACTTTCTCACCCGTAGCGATGCTTAAGTCTGACCGAATCATGTTGGCTATTGCTGCATTTCATGACTATGAAATTTGGCAAATGGATGTCAAGACTGCATTCTTGAATGGATTTCTAGAAGAAGAGTTGTATATGATGCAGTCGGAAGGTTTTGTTGATCCAAAAGGTGCTGACAAAGTGTGCAAGCTCCAGCGTTCCATTTATGGACTGGTGCAAGCATCTCGGAGTTGGAATAAACGCTTTGATAGTGTGATCAAAGCATATGGTTTTATACAGACTTTTGGAGAAGCCTTTATTTACAAGAAAGTGAGTGGGAGCCCTGTAGCATTTCTAGTTTTATATGTTGATGACATATTATTAATTGGAAATGATATAGAATTTCTGGATAGCATAAAGGGATACTTGAATAAAAGTTTTTCAATGAAAGACCTCGGTGAAGCTGCTTACATATTGGGCATCAAGATCTATAGAGATAGATCAAGACGCTTAATAGGACTTTCACAAAGCACATACCTTGACAAAATTTTGAAAAAGTTCAAAATGGATCAGGCAAAGAAAGGATTCTTGCCTGTGCTACAAGGTGTGAAGTTGAGTCAAACTCAATGCCCGACCACAACAGAAGATAGAGAGAAAATGAAAATTGTTCCCTATGCTTCAGCCATAGGCTCAATCATGTATGCAATGCTGTGTACCAGACCTGACGTATGCTTAGCAATAAGCTTGGCAGGAAGGTACCAAAGTAATCCAGGAGTGGATCACTGGACAGCGGTCAAGAACATCCTGAAATACCTGAAAAGGACTAAGGATATGTTTCTCGTATATGGAGGTGAAAAAGAGCTAGTCGTAAATGGTTACGTCGATGCAAGCTTTGACACTGATCCGGACGATTCTAAATCACAAACCGGATACGTGTTTATATTAAATAGTGGAGCTGTAAGTTGGTGCAGTTCTAAACAAAGCGTCGTGGCGGGATCTACATGTGAAGCGGAGTACATAGCTGCTTCTGAACCAGCGAATGAAGGAGTCTGGATGAAGGAGTTCATTTCCGATCTAGGTGTCATACCTAGTGCATCGGGACCAATGAAGATCTTCTGTGACAATACTGGTGCAATTGCCTTGGCAAAGGAATCCAGATTTCACAAGAGGACCAAGCACATCAAGAGACGCTTCAATTCCATTCGGGACCAAGTCCAAGTGGGAGACATAGAGATTTGCAAGATACATACGGATCTGAATGTTGCAGACCCGTTGACTAAGCCTCTCTCACGAGCAAAACATGATCAGCACCAAGACTCCATGGGTGTTAGAATCATTACTATGTAATCTAGATTATTGACTCTAGTGCAAGTGGGAGACTGAAGGAAATATGCCCTAGAGGCAATAATAAAGTTATTATTTATTTCCTCATATCATGATAAATGTTTATTATTCATGCTAGAATTGTATTAACCGGAAACATAATACATGTGTGAATACATAGACAAATCTATAGTCACTAGTATGCCTCTACTTGACTAGCTCATTAAATCAAAGATGGTTATGTTTCCTAACCATAGACATGTGTTGTCATTTGATTAATGGGATCACATCATTAGGAGAATGATGTGATTGACATGACCCATTCCGTTAGCCTAGCACTTGATCGTTTAGTATACTGCTATTGATTTCTTCATGACTTATACAAAGTTCCTACAACTATGAGATTGTGTAACTCCCGTTTACCAGAAGAACACTTTGTGTGCTACCAAACGTCACAACGTAACTGGGTGATTATAAAGGTGCTCTACAGGTGTTTCCGAAGGTACATGTTGGGTTGACATAATTCGAGATTAGGATTTGTCACTCTGATTGTCGGAGAGGTATCTCTGGGCCCTCTCGGTAATACTCATCACCTAAGCCTTGCAAGCATGTAACTAATGAGTTAGTTATGAAGATGATGTATTATGAAACGAGTAAAGAGACTTGCCAGTAACGAGATTGAACTAGGTATTGGATACCGGCGATCAAATCTCGGGCAAGTAACATACCGATGACAAAGGGAACAAAGTATGTTGTTATGCGGTTTGACCGATAAAGATCTTCGTAGAATATGTAGGAACCAATATGGGCATCCAGGTCCCGCTATTGGTTATTGACCGAGAATGGTTTTAGGTCATGTCTACATAGTTCTCGAACCTGTAGGGTCCGCACGCTTAACGTTTCGATGACAGTTTTATTATGAGTTTATAAGTTTTGATGTACCGAAGTTTGTTCGGATTCCCGGATGAGATCACGGGCATGACGAGGAGTCTCATAATGGTCGAGACATAAAGATTGATATATTGGAAGCCTATGTTTGGACATCGGAATGGTTCCGGGTGAAATCGGCATTTTACCGGAGTACTGGGAGGTTACCGGAACCCCCTGGAGGGTTAATGGGCCTACATGGGCCAAGAGGGAGAAGAGGGAAGGAGCCAGGAGGGGGCCGCGCGCCCCTCCCCCTCCTAGTCCGAATAGGACAAGGGAAGGGGGGCGGCGCCCCCCCTTTCCTTCCCCTCTTCCTCCTCTTTCCCCTTTCTCTCCTACTCCTACTTGGAAAAGGGGAGTCCTACTCCCGGTGGGAGTAGGACTCCCCCCTTGGCGCGCCCCCTAGGCCGGCGGCCTCCTCCCCCCTGGCTCCTTTATATACGGGGGAGGGGGGCACCCCATAGACACACAAGTTGATCTACGGGTCGTTCCTTAGCCGTGTGTGGTGCCCCCTTCCACCATATTCCACCTCAGTCATATCGTCGCGGAGTTTAGGCGAAGCCCTACGCCGGTAGAACATCATCATCGTCACCACGCCGTCGTGCTGACGGAACTCAGCTCCGGAGCTCGGCTGGATCGGAGACCGGAGATCGTCATCGAGTTGAACGTGTGCTGAACTCGGAGGCTCCGTACGTTCGGTGCTTGGATCGGTCAGATCATGAAGACGTACGACTACATCAACCGCGTTGTGATAACGCTTCCGCTTACGGTCTACGAGGGTACGTGGACATACACTCTCCCCTCTCGTTGCTATGTCATCACCATGATCTTGCGTGTGCGTAGGAAAATTTTTGAAATTACTACGTTCCCCAACACAAGCAAGGTCTAAGCTTGGGGGAGTTGATACGTCCATTTTGCATCATGCTTTTATATCAATATTTATTGCATTATGGGCTGTTATTTCACGTTATGTCACAATACTTATGGCTATTCTCTCTTGTTTTACAAGGTTTACATGAAGACGGAGAATGCCGGCAGCTGGAATTCTGGGCTGGAAAAGGAGCAAATATTGAAGGCCTATTCTGCGCAACTCCAAAAGTCCTGAAACTCCACGGAATACCTTAAAATAAATAAAGAAAAATCATCGCCAAAGATGAAGGCCAGGGGGGCCACACTCTGCTCACGAGGGTGGGGGCGCCCCCCCCCTGGGCGTGCCCCCTACCTCGTGGGCCCTCTGGTGGCTCTCCGACGCCCATCTTCTCCTATATGAAGTCTTTCGATGAGAAAAAAATAGAAGGAAACCTTTCGGGACGAGACTCCGCCGCCACGAGGCGGAACCTTGGCGGAACCAATCTAGGGCTCCGGCAGAGCTGTTCTGCCAGGGACACTTCCCTCCGGGAGGGGGAAATCATCACCATCGTCATCACCAACGCTCCTCTCATCGGGAGAGGGTAATATCCATCAACATCTTCACTAGCACCATCTCATCTCCAAACCCTAGTTCATCTCTTGTATCCAATTCTTGTCTCCAAGTACGGGATTGGTGCTAGTAGGTTGCTAGTAGTGTTGATTACTCCTTGTAGTTGATGCTAGTTGGTTTATTTGGTGGAAGATCATATGTTCAGATCCTTTATGCATATTATTACCCCTCTGATTATGAACATGAATATGCTTTGTGAGTAGTTACGTTTGTTCCTGAGGACAAGGGAGAAGTCTTGCTATTAGTAGTCATGTGAATTTGGTATTCGTTTGATATTTTGATAAGATGTATGTTGTCTAACCTCTAGTGGTGTTATGTGAACATCGACTACATAACACTTCACCATTATTTGGGCCTAGAGGAAGACATTGGGAAGTAATAAGTAGATGATGGGTTGCTAGAGTGATAGAAGCTTAAACCCTAGTTTATGCGTTGCTTCGTAAGGGGCTGATTTGGATCCATATGTTTCATGCTATGGTTAGGTTTACCTTAATACTTTTGTTGTAGTTGCGGTTGCAATAGAGGTTAATCATAAGTGGGATGCTTGTCCAAGTAAGGGCAGTACCCAAGCACCGGTCCACCCACATATCAAATTATCAAAGTACCGAACGCGAATCATATGAGCGTGATGAAAACTAGCTTGACGATATTCCCATGTGTCCTTGGGAGCGCTTTTCCTATTATAAGAGTTTGTCCAGGCTTGTCCTTTGCTACAAAAAGGATTGGGTCACCCTGCTGCACTTTATTTACTTTTGTTACTTGTTGCTCGTTACAATTTATCCCATCACAAAACTATCTGTTACCACTTATTTCAGTACTTGCAGAGAATACCTTGCTGAAAACCGCTTATCATTTTCTTCTGCTCCTCATTGGGTTCGACACTCTTACTTATCGAAAGGACTATGATAGATCCCCTATACTTGTGGGTCATCATGACATACTTCGTCCTTACCGCTAATGCATCTACCAATAAAGAGAGCAAAATAATGTATAGCAGGAAAATGAATGCTCCCGATGGTAGCTTGTGCTATGTCCCAGATTCTCCCACAGTAATACTAGCAATAAAATCTCTAAATTCAGATTTGCGAGGATCATTAATATTACCCCACTACGGGAGTTTGCAAGCAGTTGTGAAATCCTCTAAATCCATGGTATAAGATGTATCATAAATATCAAAGATGACACTAGGAGAATTACGCGCAGACATGTACTCGAACCTCCGCACAAAGGAATCAGTCAATTGATAATATTGAGGACACTTATCATTGAGGACACTTATCTTGTAAGAAGTCCTCTAGCTCGGCATTATGCACATACGCGTCAAATTCCTCCTTGAAGCCTGCTTCGACCATAAAATCATTGGATGGCCATTCACAAGCCCGTACATTTGCATCCCTCAGCAATTTAACATCTTGCTCACGTATAGCAATCCTTGGCCCTTTCTTTGTCGAGGAACCACCCTAGTACATTCTTCTAAGCATATTTCTTTTTCTGAAATTTTAGTAACTTCAAAACAAAAGTGAATAAAACTAAACAAGATTGGTAGCAACTACTCCTACAAGTGCCTAGAGCCTATACCATGCATTGGAATTGCTTGGGACCTCAAATATTTAACATGCAAGCTCAAGAACATGGTCACCTATGCAGCACAAATTTGTAATGAATAAAGCACTAGAACAAAAACTAATCGGACCAATGGAGGAGTCACATACCAAGCAACAATCTCCCAAAGCAGTTTTGTGAATGGAGCTTTGAGCTAAGAGATTGAAAATCGCAGCAAAACGAGCTAGAACTCGTGCTTGAGCTGGATGGGGATTTTTTTGGGTAGAAGATGAAGTGTGTGGGTGCTTGCATAAGTGGAGGGGAGCCACCAGGGGCCCATGAGATAGGGGGCGCGCCCTACGGGGGGGCTCCTCTCTCGTGGCCTGGTGCTTGCCCCTCCTGCAGTGTTTTCAGTGCCTAAAATCCTCAAATATTCCAGGAAAAATCATACTAAATTTACAGGGCATTTGGAGCACTTTTATTTTTGGACTACTTCTTAATGCACGGATAATTCAGAAAAGAGACGGATAGTACTATTTTTGCTTTATCTAATCTAAATAACAGAAAGTAAAAAGAGGGTACAGAAGGTTGTGCCTTCTAGTTTCATCCATCTCATGATCATCAAAATGAACCCATTAACAAGGTTGATCAAGTCTTGTTAACAAACTCACTCCGAATAACACGAAAACGGAGAAATTTCGAATAACACTAAGTTACCTCAACGGGGATATGAAAATCCCCAACAATAAGAATATCATACTTTTTCTTGACAGTAGGGAGAGGAAATTCAAAACCTCCAAAAATGATAGTTGGAACCTTTTCAATAGAATTGATGCTATGAACTTGAGATTCTTTCCTCGGAAAGTGTACCGTATGCTCATTACCATTAACATGAAAAGTGACATTGCCTTTGTTGCAATCAATAACAGCCCCTGCAGTATTAAGAAAAGGTCTACCAAGGATAATAGACATACTATCGTCCTCGGGAATATCAAGAATAACAAGGTCCATTAAGATAGTGACATTTGCAACCACAACAGGCACATCCTCACAAATACCGACAGGTATAGCAGTTGATTTATCAGCCATTTGCAAAGATATTTCAGTAGGTGTCAACTTATTCAATTCAAGTCTACGATATAAAGAGAAAGGCATAACACTAACACCGGCTCCAAGATCACATAAAGCAGTTCTAACATAATTTCTTTTAATGGAACATGGTATAGTTGGTACACCCGGATCTCCAAGTTTCTTTGGTATTCCACCCTTAAAAGTGTAATTAGCAAGCATGGTAGAATTTTCGGCTTCCGGTATCTTTCTTTTATTTGTGATGATATCCTTCATATACTTAGCATAAGGATTTACTTTCAGCATATCGGTTAAGCGCATACGTAAGAAAATAGGTCTAATCATTTCAGCAAAGCGCTCAAAATCCTCATCATCCTTTGACTTGGATGGTTTAGGAGGAAAGGGCATGGATTTCTGAACCCATGGTTCTCTTTCTTTACCGTGCTTCCTAGAAACAAAATCTCTCTTATCATAACGTTGATTCTTTGATTGTGGGTTATCAAGATCAACCGCAGGTTCAATCTCTACATCATTGTTTTTGCTAGGTTGAGCATCAACATGAACATTATCATTAACATTATCACTAGGTTCATGGTCATCACCTGATTGTGTTTCAGCATCAGAAATAGAAATATAATGGGATTCTCAGGTGTGTCTATAGTAGGTTCACTAGAAGCATGCAAAGTCCTGTCGTCTTTCTTTTTCTTCTTTTTAGAAGAACTAGGTGCCTCTAAATTATTTCTCTGAGAATCTTGCTCGATTCTCCTAGGGTGGCCTTCAGGATACAAAGGTTCCTGAGTCATTCTACCATTTCTAGTAGCCACTCTAACAGCAAAGTCATTTATATTATTTAATTCATCAAGCAAATCATTTTGAGATTTAAGTACTTGCTCAGATTGAGTAGCAACCATAGAAGCATATTTTCTAACACGGTGAAGTTCATCTTTAACTCTAGCCAGATTATCACCTACGCATCCTATCTCGAAAGCATTATTCTTTAACTCTCTACCAACATAAGCATTAAAGCTTTCTTGTCTAGCCATAAAGTCATCAAATTCATCTAAGCATGGCTATGAAATTTAGTAGAGGGTATTTCAACTTTATCATATCTATAGAGAGAATTTACCTTTACTACCTGTGTCGGGTTATCAAGACAATGTGGTTCTTCGGGCGGTATATTAAGACCATGTATTTCTTTAATAAGAGGTAAATTCTTAACATCTTCAGCTTTAATACCTTTTTCTTTCATTGATTTCTTTGCCTCTTGCACATCTTCGGGACTGAGAAATAAAACACCTCTCTTCTTCGGAGTGGGTTTAGGAATAGGCTCAGGAGTTGGCTCAATTGGTTCAGGAATTACTTCAGGACCTGGCTCAGGAAGAGTCCAACTATTTTCATTAGTCAACATATTATTCAGTAGTATTTCAGCTTCGTCGACTGTTCTTTCCCTGAAAACACAACCAGCACAACTATCCAAGTAGTCCTTGCAAGCATCGGTTAGTCCATTATAAAAGATATCAAGTATTTCATTTTTCTTAAGAGGATGATCAGGCAAAGCATTAAGTAACCGAAGAAGCCTCCCCCAAGCTTGTGGGAGACTCTCTTCTTTGATTTGCACAAAATTATATATTTCCCGCAAGGCAGCTTGTTTCTTATGAGCAGGGAAATATTTAGTAGAGAAGTAATAAATCATATCCTGGGGACTACGCACACAACCAGGAGCAAGAGAATTATACCATGTCTTAGCATCACCCTTTAATGAGAACGGAAATATCTTAAGGATGTATAAATAGCGAGACTTCTCATGATTAGTAAACAGGGTAGCTATATCATTCAACTTGGTAAGATATGCCACAACAGTTTCAAATTCAAGGCCATAAAAAGGATCAGATTCAACTAAAGTAATAATATTCGGATCAATAGAGAATTCATAATCCTTATCAGTAACACAGATAGGTGAAGTAGCAAAAGCAGGATCGGGTTTCATTCTAGCATTAAGAGACTGCTGCTTCCATTTAGCTAATAATTTCTAAAGATCATTTCTATCATTGCAAGCAAGGATTTCCATAGCAGCTGCTTCATTCATAACATAACCCTTAGGAACAATAGGTATACATAATCATTGGGGGAACCTTCATCATCACTATCATCAATAATAGGTTCTTCCATATTTTCATTCCCCCTAACTCTAGCAAGTTGTTCATCAAGAAATCACCTAATGGCACAGTAGTATCACGCAAAGAAGTAGTTTCATCATGCATAGCAGAAGTGGCATCATCAATAACATGCGACATATCAGAATTCATAGCAGTAGTAGGTTTAGGTGTAGCAAGCCTACTGATAATGGAAGGAGAATCTAGTGCAAGGCTAGATGGCAGTTCCTTACCTCCCCTCGTAGTTGAGGGCAAAATAGTAGTTCGATCGTCTTTCAAGTTCTTCGTAGTGATCAACAGATATAAATCCCAAGTGACTTAGAGAATAGAGCTATGCTCCCCGGCAACGGCGCTAGAAATTAGTCTTGATAACCCACAAGTATAGGGGATCGCAGCAGCTTTTGAGGGTAGAGTATTCAACCCAAATTTATTGATTCGACACAAGGGGAGCCAAAGAATATTCTTGAGTATTAGCGGTTGAGTTGTCAATTCAACCACACCTGGATAACTTAGTATCTACAGCAAAGTATTTAGTAGCAAAAGTGGTATGATAATAATAGTAACTGTAGCAAAAGTAAAGATAAATGTTTTTGGGTTTTTGTAGTAGTTGTAACAGTAGCAACGGAAAAGTAAATAAGCGAAGAACAATATATGAAAAGCTCATAGGCAATGGATCAGTGATGGATAATTATGCCGGATGTGATTCTTCATGCAATAGCTATAACATAGGGTGATATAGAACTAGCTCCAGTTCATCAATGTAATGTAGGCATGTATTCCGTAAATAGTCACACGTGCTTATGGAAAAGAACTTGCATGACATCTTTTGTCCTACCCTCCCGTGGAAGAGGGGTCCTAGCGGAAACTAAGGGATATTAAGGCCTCCTTTTAATAGAGAACCGGAACAAAGCATTAGCACATAGTGAATACATGAACTCCTCAAACTACGGTCATCACCAAGAAGTATCCCGATTATTGTCACTTCGGGGTTGTCGGATCATAACACATAATAGGTGACTATAGACTTGCAAGATAGGATCAAGAACACACATATATTCATGAAAACATAATAGGTTCAGATCTGAAATCATGGCACTCGGGCCCTAGTGACAAGCATTAAGCATAGCAAAGTCATAGCAACATCAATCTCAGAACATAGTGGATACTAGGGATCAAACCCTAACAAAACTAACTTGATTACATGCTAAATCTCATCCAACCCATCACCGCCCAGCAAGCCTACGACGAAATTACTCACGCACAGCGGTGAGCATCATGAAATTGGTGATGGAGGATGGTTGATGATGACGACGGCGATGAATCCCCCTCTCTGGAGCCCCGAACGGACTCCAGATCAGCCCTCCCGAGAGAGATTAGGGCTTGGCGGCGGCTCCGTGTCGTAAAACGCGATGAAACTTTCTCTCTGATTTTTTCTCCCCGAACGTGAATATATGGAGTTGGAGTTGACGTCGGTGGAGGTCCAGGGGGCCCACGAGATAGGAGGCCACGCCCTAGGGGGGTGCGCCCCCCTGTCTTGTGGACAGGCTGTGGGCCCCTGGCATTAATTATTTCGCCAAAAATTCTTATTAATTCCAAAAAGTGCCTTCGTGGATTTCCAGGACATTCCGAGAACTTTTCTTTTCTACACATAAAACAACATCATGGCAGTTCTGTTGAAAACAGCGTCAGTCCGGGTTAGTTTCATTCAAATCATGCAAGTTAGAGTCCAAAACAAGGGCAAAAGTGTTTGGAAAAGTAGATACGTTGGAGACGTATCAGTACGCAACAATATTGAGTATGAATTGAACCATACATTCAAATTTATCAAATATCATGTCCGAAAAATAGGATATCGGACATCGCACTACATGTAGTAGCACAAGTATAGGCTAAAGATATTTTGGGAATAACTAGGAGATTACATGAGTTTTCCAACATTACTGAAAATTTAATTACGCAAACATATCATTGGTGCAAAGGAATTCACCTTCCTTTTAATCCACTAGATTTTTGGTTCTCCTTCAGATGAAGATCTGAGAACAATCATTTACCAGAATATTTTCTGGTTGTATGTTTGCAAATTTTCGAATTATCCCAATGAACTCATTTGCCTTTTTAATAATTATGTGGTGTGGTTTGACCATATGTTTGAGGGTTTTGTAATCATAGGGACAATATTTATATAACCACACATTTGACAAACCTGAGAGTTATCTTTTGATCATTTGATTGTCTATTAGCCTCCACTTTACTTCGAATTCCTCATTGTTCTATTTTGTGACCACTAACTTCCATAGTATTCTAGGTACTAGCTAGAATTTCAAATAATGGGATAGCACCCGTTGGGTGAATTTGATGATTTTAAGAAATTCCATGTTTCTTGATCATAAAAATGGTAGTACCATCATAAGAGGATGTAAAGTGTATTAAGGACATATGAAAATATTTGATCACGAGATCTCAACTTGAAGTTGATTAAGTGACAGAATTGTGAGTTGCGATAGACTTGAGGTCTTGAAAAATGAATGGGTAATCATTCGTGATGTGCTCAAGGCATCATGTTTATATTAAGGGAAATATTCAGCGTGAATAAAAATTCATCCATTATGTACTTAGTTTGAGAACTAAGTGAAGTTGGGACACATAAAATGCATATGAGCATTGCAACTTTAGAGTCACTGCCAAAAACATAGGTGTTCCATGTTTGACATTGGTTAGTCACTGTGAAAGTATAACCACAAAGTGATGTGGACATTGCAAAAGTGTTGATACACTCAATCGTTGCCATAATTATGGGATCCATCTTGATGGATGGACAACACAAAAATTATAAATAGTGACATAGGCTTCACTGCCATGTATTTTACCAATGTAATAGAAGGTAATCACCAGGGTATGCAAATATTTGCATAATTTTCTATGACATTTTCAAGCAAAGTGGGGCTTGGATTAGCACAAGATTACCATTTCGGCATATAATGACTACACATGAATAATATTTACTATGAGATTAAATCATTTTAGTGAACAACGACGAATGCTTCAAAGGAGCATTTTTTAGTATAGCTGATGCTTTATATCCATATGTGTAGACCTCAATTTATATAGGATAACACTTTGAAGATAATCACCAATGTGGTGTAGATCTCACAGTAATAGAAAACATAGTCTAACTTTTGTCAATAGATGTTCATATCTCTATTACCTTATGTTATGCTATATTTAAGAAAAATCACTTTGAAGGTAATCATCTGTCGAAGTGACATGATGTAGACCTTGCAGTAATAGTGGATAGTCTAAAAAATTGCAGTAGATGCCAGTATTACCTTATGATATCTTGACGTAGTCACATCTAATATTAATATTTGGAAGAGCACATTGAAAGTAGTCATCTTGTTAAAATGACAAGATGTAGACCTCACAGTAGTGGTAGATAATCTGCAAATGGTGCAGTAGATGCCACCAATACCTTGTGATTCACAAATAAAATTTGGGCATGTCATATGAAGTATGACAATTTATAATTCTTATTTGAATTTCATTAAGATTTGCAAGAAAAATTGTTTTCGACTGCAAAAGTATAGTTGTCCTAAAATCACATGTCATATAGAATGTTTATGGTAAAAACATAATTGATGTCTTAAATTCCAGAGAAATAGGATCTGAAATATAAGCAATACATTCTTTTGCAAAGGTATTGCCATTAAAATAATTGTGTATAATTATTTTATGTAATTTAGGATGAACTAAGGTTCTCCCACATATGTTTTCTCAAAACGAGGGCTTATAAAATACAAATAGTAATAACCTGATGGTTAAAGTGCTAAAACAGAGGGTTGTACCACAAATCGCAGGAGTATAGACAACTTGAGAGTTGAAGTTGAGGGCTATACTGCATGATGAATTAAGCCTGAGGGCTTAACAGAAATTACAGAGACCTTTCTGTAGATAATAGGAACTTAAATGCTTAAACTAAAAGATAGCCTAGAGGATAGAAACCCCCAATTCCTCCCGTGCGGCTAAGGATTAACATCCACCGCCGCGCCGCTGGGAAGCGTTGCATTGGTTGGCCCGCCTTGTGCTAGAGGAAGCCGCGCTAGAGGGTGCATTGCGCCGCGCACTGGCCCAAATCGAGGAGGCAGGCCATGACTGAGAGGCAGCGTGGGAATGGAAGGTGATGTGCGGGTGGAGGCAGCGTGGCTTTGGTACACGTGCGGACGGAGTCGAGGCAATGCCGCCGCATGCCGGAGGGCTTCGCCGCGTGTTGTTACCCGCCAGTCCAGGTCGCTCCATGGAAGGCTACGCATCGGAGGGTAGCGTCGAGCGCCGCTACATGAAGTGGGATGCTGATGCTGTCCAGTTCCTGAGTGCCTTCAACAAGTGTTGTTGTGGCGTGGCCGGTGCCAATGGCGCTGATTTCTGGTTGAACATGATTATGTACTATGAATAAAATTGGGAAAATAGCACCTGATAAGTATTGCGATCAAGTATTTTGATCGTAAGCTTCATGTGAGAAGTAGTCCAGGACGTAGACTTATTCATGTATGTGGATCCTTTTGCCAAGGAGTTCTTTTTCTATTCTGGTCATGTTTCCTGAACTGATCGCCTTGGTTTGGAAAAAGGGGTAAATGTGACGCCTAGTTCTTCCATGCACGGTGCGCTGGTCGAGAAGTGTGGCGTTCATGCACTGGTCTGGACTCTGGAGTGCTGCGCCGTGAAGGCCATTCGACTGTCTTGTCGTACCCAGGGCAGCAATTCCTGGTAGTCAAGAACAAATATTAGGTAAATCTCACTAGCATATGATGTATAATAGCAATTAGATTAAAATCGCCTTTGGTTGTATTGGTGCGATTCTTCCGTGCTGCTCCAAGGTGTTGATTCCGACAGAATCGCTAATTTGATATTTATCCGTTCTTCTAGACCCTGACTATGAGGCGATCTCTCTTGTGTAATCTCTTTCCTTGTGTCTGGCTAAACCGCTCGATCGGAGAGCAAAGTGCAACGTGTTTTGAGTTAAAAGTAAAGAACAAGAGAGTTTGAATGAAATATGATCCATAAGTCTTTATTGATGATAGAAGTGGGGTATTCATACCCAGGCGGAAGTACACATGGTGCTTGGCGGTTGTCGGTGTCAAAACCGGCGGATCTCGGGTAGGGGGTCCCGATCTGTGCGTCAAGACTGATTAACAGGAAGCAAGGGACATAGATGTTTACCCAGGTTCGAGCCCTCTCGATGGAGGTAAAACCCTACTTCCTGCTTGATTAATATTGAAGATATGGGTAGTACAAGAGTAGATCTACCACGAGATCGTAGAGGCTAAACCCTAGAAGCTAGTGTATGATGGTATGATTGTAATTGTGATCAGCCTTCTAAGGACCAACCTCTCCAGTTTATATAGACACCGAAGAGGGCTAGGGTTTACATGGAGTCAGTTGCAAGGAAGGAAACACAATATTCGGATCGCCAAGTATGTCTTCCACGCAAAGGAGAGTCCCATCCGGACACGGGCCGAAGTCTTGAGTCTTGTATCTCCACGCTTCAATAGTCCGGATGATGTATACAGTCCGGTTGTCCGGATACCCCCTAATCCAGGACTCCCTCAATAGCCCCTGAACCAAGCTTCAATGACGATGAGTCCGGCACGCAGTATTTTCTTTGGCATTGCAAGGCGGGTTCCTTCTCCGAATACTCCAAAGTGGTTATCGAACACGTAGACCGTGTCTGGATCTGCAAGATGACCTTCACACAGCATAAATCTGATCCGCTGGCAATCTTCGTACGTCGTGCCCTTGCATCATGGCCCGGTCCAACACGAACCGGCGTTTCTTACCCCACCTCGACTCGTGTTACGAGGCGGTTTTATTGGCACGTCACGTCGAGGCAGAGATCGTGTTCCTCTTATTATGGGATTTTCCATTAATACGGGCGTGCGTGACCCCACGACGGCCGTTGGTATAACTCCGTGTGTTTTTAGATAAGCCTCAAACGGTCACACCGAGGACTCTTTATATTCACCCCCTTTATAAAGGGGTCGAGGACTATGCCTCTTTTCCACCTTCCTCGCGCCTTCTCGCACCTCGGGTTCTAACACCCGAAACCTAAGCTCCAACACCCCAGATCCTCCAATATGTCTGGATCCGACCCTCAAGGACGGTGGGTGGCCTCCTCGATTCAAAAGGAAGACATTGCAAAGCTTAGGGAGGTCGGATACCTGACCGCCGACATCCAGCACATGCTTCCTGCTCCAGGGCAGGTCATCCCCACACCGGAGCCCAATGAGTGCGCCATTTTTGTCCCACACTTCCTCCACAGCTTGGGCTTCACCCTCAACCCCTTTGTGAGGGGGCTCATGTTCTACTATGGGTTGGATTTTCATGATCTGGCTCCGGACGCTATCCTCCATATCTCGTCGTTCATTATCATGTGCGAGGCTTTTCTTCACGTCACCCCACACTTCGGCTTATGGCTCAAGACCTTCAATGTGAAGCCGAAGGTGATCGAGGGGCGACATGTGGAGTGCGAGGTGCCATAATAAGCAGGAACGCCGACGCCCCATGGCCAGAGGATTCTTTCCCAGAAGTATCCGATGTATGGCAGCGGAGGTGGTTTTATGTTACGGCCCCCAGGGGCACAAAGTGGGTAGCCGCCCCCGAGTTCCGCTCGGGCCCTCCGTCATAGTTGGCGTCTTGGACAGACGTAGGAAGGAATTGGGGGCCCGCTGGTGATGTACCAGTACTGCAGAATCGCATCTGGGAGCTTCTTGAGAGGGACATAAACCTCGTCAGCATAATGCAAGTGATGTTAATCCGACAGATGTTGTCGTGCCAACGCCGGCCTCTCCGGATGTGCGAGTTCAATCCAGAGGGTCCGCGGACTGTCAAGCACTTCTTCGGCTTGAAGCTTGAAGGGATGTGCAAATTATTCTTCGGACAGAAAGTAGAGTGTCCGGACACCACCGAGGATGCGGGCCTATGTTGCAATCACCTAGATACCCAAGTAAGTAGCCTTGATACCGGACACCTTGTTTTGTATTTGTCATAATTGTTTATTTTGAAAATCATTCATGGCCAGGAATGGCTAAACAAGGCGGAGAGAATCAGGTGTCCGGCGCTACTTCCCGAAGGTTCGCCTAGTCCCACCATGGCCAAGATGCTTGACTGGGTACTCAGCAGAATGCCCTCAGGGAAGGATAAGGGGAAGAACGAAGAAACCGAACTTCACACGCTACGCACCCGAACCGGGGGAATTGTTACCTCCCCTAGGGCGGATAGTCGGGAAGGGGAGGCTAAGGCCTCCTCCCCGTGCGGGAAGAAGAGGGCCGCCTCCGAAGACCTGGAGACAAAGATGCCCGAGCAAGGGAAGAAGGTATCACCAAGGGGCTCTGCCGCGATGGGTATCCTCACTGCGTTATGCCCGCCAATGGGCCAGCCCTCCAACGAGCTGTAAGTCAATCGTTAATTCAAAGGTACTGTATTTCTCCTAGATCAATAACCAGGTTCCGTATTTTGCAGTCCGGCTAGCAGCTCTTCTCGACAGAGTTCGTCTTCGGGGGATCTTCCTCCGGAGATGATGGAGAGCGGGACCCCACCCACCTCTCCGACACATGAAGCGGGCGACACCAAGGTGTCGTCAAGGAGGAGTCCGGATCAGCCGAAGCCGGAAGCCAATGCGTCAGCCGCCCTGAGCCCGGAGCGTTTGGCTCCCACGAGGGGCGATGGGGAGGGTCCGGCACAGTTTAATGTCCGGCCGGACGTACTGACAGGCCTATTGGAGTGAGCTGCGCTCTCGGAGGAGCACCGCTCATTAATGAGCATGGTGCTCAAGAAGATTTCATCCGCTACAAGCGGTTTGAATGAAGCATTCACAAGCCTGCTCAGAGGCTTTGAGGTATGTAATGAAGAATACACTATTTCTTTGGCTATGAGGCACGCGCTAGGTGTGCTCCATATAGATAGTAGCCCCTGAGACTCTGGTTGCCCGCCCTAGGCGGCAAACGGGGGATCATAAACCAATGATTGTGCTGTAAATATGTGCAGGTACCCGTGGGTCCGGCCGCCGGCCAGTCCGTTGAAGTTGCCGAACTAACGAGGCAGATTGGATCGATCGATGCCGATATCACGTTGGTGAACGAGCGGCTGGACAAATCACAAGGTATGTGCTCTGCCTTCCTTTATATAGGAAAATATGAAGGCGGCATGATATTAATGTAATATGTTTGGACTGCATATGGTGTTGCTGCCGTGGAAGCCCTGAGGGCGGAACTTGCCCAGGCCAAGGAAAAAGCTCGGGCTAGCGATGCGGCTGCCCTAAAGGTGTCCGAGGAATTGAGAGCCGAACAGGCTGCTCATCGCCAAAGCGAGGAAAAGATAGCCGAAATGGCTTTGGAGTTAAAAATTACCGCTGACCGGTATGAGCTCCTTAAAAAGGAGCATAAGGATAGTTTGGCCGATCTGGACAAGGCACTGAATGCTACCAAGGAAATACGGACTGAGCTCAGGGGTAAGTTGTTGCGGATGAAGTTTTTCGATCCGAAATACGCTCCCCTGGATGGGCACTGGAGTCCTGCGGACGCGTATGCGGATTTGGCGAAGAGTACAGCTGACGCTGCCAAGTTCTTCGATGATCAGGGTGATAAGGAAGTGGAGAAGCTTTTCTGGTCGCAATTCAATGCTCCCACTCGCCCGCTGCCGTTAAGTGACAAGATGGCTGCTGTAGCGGAGCTTCACGGGCTGTCCGGGCTTGCAATGCGGTCTGTAATAGACCATCTTTGGCCGAAGGGGCCTAAGCCGGACAGTTACTTTGGTTTGGTGCAACAATTCCTTGGGGCCGTCCCTCGGATCGATGCCATGAGGAGGTCGGCGTGTATAGAGGGTGCATGGATGGCTCTTGCCCGCGTTAAAGCCTATTGGACGGATATGGATGCCACCATTATAGCGACCCAGGATCCGGTGGGGGGCCAATATCCGGCCGAGCACTACTTTGAGCAAGTCACAAAGGGTGCCCGCCTAATAGAGGCGCAATGCTCGAAGAATGTCTTGTTCGAGTGATGAATCGAATCATTGTAAAAACAATGTTTATTTTGATTAT
>NC_041389.1:470368848-470371380 GCF_002162155.2 Triticum dicoccoides | reverse complement strand
AGAATAACTATTCTGCACACCACTTCGGCACTGCACGCTCAACAGAAGCACACTGCATCATTTTGACGACGAGCACTGCAATAGAGACTAGTGAACTTCTCGTCGGAAAAAACTGCACGCGTTATTTTTTCGATACTGTTTTCGCTCTAAATTTTTAACCATTTATCGGAATGAGGCGTGTAATATATCATTGAAAAGCTATGGATTAGGCGCAACTTCGACATGTTGAACACTTTTCGAGATTCCACACGATTTAAGAGCAGTTTTGAAAATAGTGCGGCGGATGACGAGTGGCAGCGAGCGTTTTTTCGCGTTATTTTCTAAACTGCTTGTCGGAACGAAGCAAATGATACGCCGTTGGATAGATATCATCGAGGTGCATCTTTTTCATATATAAATCTTTCTCTAATTCATTACGGTTTAAGAGCAGTTTCAAATTTACTAAATCGCGGAACTCTGTTTTTAAAATTTTTTGAAATTTTCGGTACTGTTTTTGCTCCAGTTTTCTAACCGTTTGTCGAAACGAGACATATGATATGCCGTTGGAAAGCTACGGACAAGGCGCAACTTTCATATGTTTAAATGATTTCGAGATTCCTTACAATTTTTAGTTAATTTTGAAAATCGTGTGGCTGACTTCGAGAGGCGGCGGCTGTTTTTTCGCGAAATTTTTACGAATTGCTGGTCGAAATAATTCAAATCATACGCCGTTGGAAAGATATCGACGAGACGCAAATTTTTCATGTAGAACACTCTCTCTAATTCATTACGGTTTAAGAGCAGTTTTCAAATTACCAAAATGCGGGCACTCTGTTTTTCGCGACACCCAAATCGACGTGGGTACTTCATCCGACTGAAAACCGCACTGCATCGAAGGAAAGACCGCACTGCATTGAACGGGTAAGAGAACTGCATGGTTTCTTTTATTCAAACGTAATTTTTTCTTAGACGAGGAAGTGGAGTGCACCTCATATCGAGTGTAAGTGAACCACATCAAGCGAAAAATGAACCGAGACACAAGGCTAAGTGTACCGTATGATTTTTCTTTGTCTTTTTCTAACTTGTTTTCATAGGGTTAAGTGGACCATATTTGTCTTACCCGTTCAGACAGAAAGCCGCACTGCTTTCAAACTAAAAACCGCACTTCATCAGACCGACAAGTGCACTGCATAATTTCTTTTTTTTGGGAAGTAATTTTTCCCAAACGAGATGGAGTGCACTTCATGTCAAGTGTTGGTGAACCGCAATACTTTATGAAAAGTGAACCTCGATGAAACAAGTGAGCTACACTTGAAAAATGTGTTGTTGTCTTCAATGCACGTTTACAATAGAGTTGCAATCTATACTTCTCTGGACTACGAGACAGGGCGAACGAACTGCAATGGTCCTCTTTTTAATCCACAATACAAACACACACAAATTACAGTGACGAGGGACTTAAAAAATAAATCCACATTTTTGTCCGTGAATGCAAGTCGGCGCCAACGCACTGCATGTCCAGTCCCCATAGCACTGCACCTGTGCACCCATGGGATGGCAGTCAAAATCTGAAAAGTGAAAAAATGTCAACCGTGAGCAAAATACACACAAAAATCACCGTCTTCCTGCACCCCATCTTCGCATAACACGCGCACATGACCAAGCTGCCCGAACTGCGAGCCACTCGCCGGCGAGCTGCAAGTCCTCGACGAAGAATAATCCGTGGACATGCTATACTGCAAGTGGGTGTGGAGTCGAGGAGGAGTACTCGAGGTGTCACACACCCACTACACTGCACGTAGAGCCGCGGTGCACTGCACGGCCAGTGCATCGCCACAGTCGTGCTGCCCCAGCGGCGGAGGGCAGGGCTGCAGTGCTACTCCACCCACTGTCGAACTGCACATGCACGCGCACGCGGGCTGCACGCAATACGCGGGCGAGCTGCACACGCACGCGACGCTTGGAGATGGGAGGGGAGCTCCTTGTAGGCCATTGGAGGGTTAGATAGGAACAAGAATATGGGCCAGGGGCCCTCATCGCCAGCATGGACCCAGCCCAACGGCCGCCGGAGAGGAGCGGGAGGGAGGAGCTCCTCGTCGGAACCAGATCGAGGCAATAAGGGTACCTCCCCACCGTGGTTGCTGTTGGCGTGTGATGGAGGAGGAACTTGTCATTGAGGGGACGGATCTGGTGATCTTCTCTCTATGTAGGACCCGGGATCGGGGGAGGGGATGGTGGTGGTGCGCGGCAGGGGCGAGGTCGGGGTTGGGGCCGCCGAGGCTGGCCGTCCCGATGCAGAGTCGCTGCAGTCCACCATGCGGGTGGTTGCTGCCCTCGCTGTAGTTCTCCATGAGGGAGTTGAGGGGACGCGGCGCCGCCGGGAAGATGGGGTGGTCACAGCCGCAACAAGGCCACGCCGACCTCGATTCTGTAGCACATGGAGGTGGTGCTTGTTCGATCCGTCAGGGACAGGTCCCTGCCGCGTGGATCTGACGTCGAGGAAGAAGACGGGTGGTCAGCCGGCGCATGTGGTGGCCGACCCGGGTGGTGGCC
>NC_041389.1:470367466-470368284 GCF_002162155.2 Triticum dicoccoides | reverse complement strand
GTGGTGGCGCGGGGAGGGAGGGGGCGGCGTGGTGGCGCGGGGAGGGAGGCGGCGCGCCGGCACGGGGAGGAAGGAGGCGCGGCGCGGGGAGGGAGGCGGCGTGGGGGCAGGGTGGAAGGTGGAGATCGTGCGGGAGTGGGAGGGACAGGATAATGTGGGTGGGTCTTTTTTTTACCTAGGCAGTTCGGGTCGGGTCTTTAGTGTGGTTAGTTTGTAGCTACGAGGTGGGTGGGAGGTGTTATCAGAATAAGACGTTTCGGTGTGCAGAATAAGAGTCTTAAGGGTGTTATTAGAATAGACCCACCCTATATATATATAGGGTCGCGCTATTCGTCGCCCTGGGTGAGGAATAGTTATTCTTCACCCCCCTCTATTTTAACATGAATGCATCGTAATTTTACGTTTTGTAAATTTTGTCTTATTTCAGACATAAAAAGAGAACGTAAGAAAATATATAATCGCCGTAAAAATATTTTATGTTACGCAAATTTTGAAACGTAAATACATAGTGTAAAATGTACATAAAATGTGTGTATATATATAGGGCTGGACTATTCTGTTACCCATAACAGAATATTATTCTGTTACCCCTGGCCACTATAAGGGCGTGATCTGTAGTTTCCACTAAACCCACCAACCCTGTCGATGCCCCACCTCCACCTCATCTTCTGGCTCCCGTTGGCGCCCAACTCCCACCTTCTCCCCCATCTCCAGCCGCCGCCCAACCTCCACCTTGTCCACCATCTTCGGCCACCCCGCCCCACCTCCTCACCGGCCCCCGGCGCCGCCACCCTGCCACACGTCCTTCCTGGCTCCCG
>NC_041389.1:470320472-470366722 GCF_002162155.2 Triticum dicoccoides | reverse complement strand
CCGGCTGACTTCCTCCCCGAGATTCGTCCACCTTCACACCCCCCCCCGAGATCCCAGCACCGCACCACCGGCGCCCAACCCCTCCGTCTGCGAGCTAGGGGACTGGGATGCCCTCCTTGCCGTGGTGTCCCTGCTGGCCGTCAGCGGCGGAAGCGAGGTGGCGAGAGTGCCCTCCTTGCCATGGTGTCCCTGCGAGCCGACATCTTGAATAGCACACCCCTCTGCCACGCTTCCTACTATGGGGAAATCTGAGCGGGAATGCTCGATTTCCTCCACCTCCTTGCCGGCAACCAGGAGTAGCCATGCAACCTTCCATCTCCAGTACCATTCCTCCTCCGTCAAGGTAATGTCCCCGCCTCCAGCAGATGGACCAAGCTCTGGGCCACCCATGTCAACCATCTCCTTCCTCGCTATGTGTGTGAGGATTGGTGAAGATGACATGTTTGATTCAGTTTTGGTGCTGCAAAACATGCTTCGATGCTTTTATTTGTGGAAATAATTATCAACTGTATTTCATACATGTAGCTCGCAAACATATACTCAGTACAACAAAGTTTGATTTGGGGGACTGAACGAGTGCAACATCTATTTTTTCGTCAGTTCATAAAAAATAAATGTTTGATTTGGGGGACTGAATGAGTGCAATTCGTCGAGGCATTTTGATGTTCTGGCCGCTTAATATACATGGTTTGCAAGATGACTAGTATTTATGTTCTCAATATATGAGAGAGTGGGATGTTCGTATGACTGTGGCTGGTTGGAGTGTATGGTCTTGTGGAGATCATGAATGTTATTTGCTTATGACACAATGTATATATATACTGCTAGAAGTTATAGTACCTATAGTACTACAATTCGCTAATAAAAAATGTATCAGTTCATTATGTGTAGCACATGTTTAACACATATAAGTACAAAATAGTTACTTCAACTATATAAGGGTTCAGCTTTTACTTGATTTTCAGTTCAAATTTTGCGTTATTTTTAGTACATCAACTTTAATGTGCAGAATATCGAGGGAAGTCCTGAAAAAATTATATGTGCACTCTATGTATTTTCTTATGTTTACAAGAATTCTGTTGACATGTATTCTGTTTTTTTGGGGGCGCCAACAAGCCTGCCAATAGCGATGTCACTCCCAGAGTTCCAGTGGCTGTAGCAGCCAAGAAGGAACTGCCTATTGCCGGCGGGGCTCAAGCGGTGTCACTTTCAGTGGCTATAGCAGCCAAAAAACCAAAAACCCTCTATATTCTGATGGCAAATCCGTAAGCATCTCACTAATGAAAGAGATTATCACCATGACGTGTACGTGTGCGTTTTAAAAATGTGAGGCTAAGGTCAATCATTAACCCAAAATGTTTCTCTGTCACTAACCACCTGAAATTTATGTACAACTTTTCAGTTTTTATTGATTGATTGATGGCTTTGTTCTTGACAATCATTTATGAATCTACTCTGCTTATGTGGATAGGCCAAAAAGATTGTTTTTTAGTATTTCTTGCTTCAGTAGATTATTGAACAAGGTTTCAGAGCAGATTGAGAGAAAAAGAGAAATGTTAGTTCGTGCTTTAGTACATTATTGTTCTTGCTCTAGTACATTATTTTTCTTTATTACTCTTTTCAGTATTTCTTGCTTCAGTACATTATTTTTCTCTTACCACATTTCTTTGTTCTTTTCATTCTGAAAAGGCTACCTTAGCGGCACAACTATGTTTTTTTTTCTTTTTAGCTCTCAAACTGCAGCCTAATTTTGTTGTCAGCTCTTTGTTTTTGATGGATCTAATATGGTTAGCCCTATCTAGTTTTTCTGTATGTGCTACGCCTAGTTATAACTACCATCTTTTAACAGTTGTCCTAGTTTTGTTGCTCACTAGCTGACCTTCGTGGCACTGTCAGTCCACAGGAGTAGGGGTGGGTGCCCATCAACAAAAAGGAACAAATGGTATATGCTTGGAAACTTAAAATTCTGTACACATTTGGGAAACAGATGTTATAGCTTCTTTCAAAGTTCAAAACAGATGGTACAGGAAGTACATGTATTCATGTGGGTGCTTGAAAGTTCTGTATAGGAATAGGCCGATGATTTTTGTGCTATGGATAATATGATTTATGTACATGTATTATATGTGTGGAAACAATTTCTGTGAGATGATGAAAGGAAAAATGGTTTGAATTAAAAATATTGATCAGTATGAGTTAAAAACGGTGGTCCGTTCGGAATAAATACTTAAAATATGCCATGGTTTGTGGGGAGGTTCTGCTCACCGCCGGGTGGCACCATCTCTAGCAGTTCGACAGGGACGTGTCCCTTAGTACTACGATGTCGAGGCAGACAGCCGCCCTCTTTGTGACCTGCTGCTATTCCTCATCTTGCATTGGCGGACTGATGATGCGGGAGCCGCCCTCTTCGCTACAACCCCACGTGGATCTCTTTCTTTCTTCTCTCTCAAATTCGTTGAAAAACTTGGTTGCTTGTTCTTGTTAAAAAACACGCTGAGACACGCGACAGCCACCCCAGTTCGGGCGTAGTAAGTACCTCAGTACGAGTTAAAAACGGTGGTCCGTTCAAAATAAAAGAAATGATAGAAATTCAAATTGTAAAGTTCAAGCAAAAAAAGAAACACCATGAAAATCCTGCTTAGTAAGTACCTCAGTACAAGTCGTAAAATGAGAGAAGTTCAGAACATCATTGTCAAAAAAATGTTGAGTTCAAAAAAACACATTTTCTTTTTGAATAAAAAATCATTCAGTTCGATGATACAAACCATACAAGTACAGGGGCGACGATACAGTAAACGTTGAAAACTTACGAGAAAAAAATTACCCAAAAAACAGAGCAAAGTCTAGTTAGTGAAAACACGCTTAGTACAAACCCATGCAAGCATCAGTACAAGTACCCTTTTCGGAACCATTCGAAATTACTTTACAAAAAATAGCTCAGTACAAACATACACATATATCAGTATGACTACTCTGTTTTTCAGACGAGAAAACAGCAGGATCCGTCATGCCGTATTCTAAATTACTCTTAAACGGTTGCGAAGTAGAGAAAACTTTCAACATGACTAAGTTTCGTATTTTCGATAGCTATCCAACGGTATATTATTTTCCATATTTCGACAAACTGTTTTAAAAAATTGCGTTCAAAATCAAATTTGACCGTATTCGAATTCGTTTTTAAACCGTAAGGAATTAGAAAAACATTTCTATACGAAAAAGTTTCGGATTTTCTATAGCTTTCCAACGCCATATCATTTGTGTCAATCCGACGAACTGTTTGCAAAAAATCGCAAAAATACGTTTCGCCCAGAATTTCACCGTTTTTCAAATTACTTTTAAATCATATAGAATTAGAAAAAACAATACATATATGGAAGATGTGGATTTTCACCAGCTTTCCAGCGCCATCTTATTTGCTCAATTCCGACAACCGGTTTAAAAATTGAGTCCAAAATACGATTCACGTTTTCGGTTTTGAAAAAAACGGTTTTTACAAAACTGCTCTTAAACCATAATGATTTTGCAAAAACGTTCAATATACTTGAAAAATGGTTGTCAAGAGCTTTCCAACGATATATTACATGCCCCATTCCGACAAGAAAATTACAAAAAGTTTTTGAACTAAAGAAGATGATATGTTAAACACAACTGAAAGCATCCGTTCAACGGCTTCAAAAACATCATTACAACCAGCTGAAACCGTCAGTTCAAAAAGGGTAACAGAATAATATTCTGTTATGCGTAACAGAATAGCCCAGATGTATATATATATATATATATATATATATATATATATATATATATATATATATATATATATATATGTAATACGAAAGTTAGAAGTCGTTGGCTTCAGCCCCCACGCATACAATGCGGGGGTGTTCACGAAAAATATGCTTAATCACACTTGATCCAACGTCTTGGTCCATTAAGGAGGTGATCGCACGTCGAACTAGGCAACCGGACTATATAGTTGTAACACTTTCGCTTAGCCACGGGAGTCTAACGTTTGGGCTACTATGTAGCCCCTGGTACCTTCGCATGCATCCGAATACGGGCGCGTATGTACATGGCCGGGAAATGGCCCTTCGTTAATGCGGAGGAATCCTAAAGATTCCGGTGAGTCTTCGAGTGGTTGATCAGTCTCTCGATGTATCATGACAGTCAGTTTTTGGCTTTCTCTACTGAGGTGCTCATCCCGAATAACCAGGGCACAATCGCAGTAGTTCTCCTTTGGCCACCTTAGCCGATAATAACGGAACGTAAGGCGGCAAACCCAGGAGCCGGGCTAACCCAACATTTGACCAAAGACATGATTCGGAGCTGATGCATATAAGGCCAAACTCGTGACGCCGAACACTCCCGAAGGTATTCGGACTTTATAACAGACGATGGGCTCAAGAATGCCCATTCATTATAAACCCTGTGTTTCCAGGTACGTGCATTAATCTGTCGTGGCGAAATGCCAAAAACGGCACTATCCTCTATGGGTATGGAACCCATGGGATGGTTAAGCAACAAGAGGCAATAGAAAAGGTTTACACAGGGGCTTAATCTAAAACGAAACCTGTTGAACGGAGCCCTGCTGCACGTCTGCGCCTTTGTCTCCATTGTGCCTATCCTGGAAGGGTATCGCGCGAATGTTGTCTGTAGAAAAAAGAAAACTCATAGGAGAGTACAACTTAAGTATTCGATGGATAATAAAAGTGTAAGATGTTGGCCTGCCAATAAGGTTGAGCCAAGTGTGGGGCTTTATTAAGTGTTTATAGCCCCTGGTATCCGCTATGGGATTACATATACGGTGCCCTGGTTCGATTTTATCTGGGCTACCGGACTCGTCTAACCCGTGTCTGTGGTCTTAACGACCAGTCATGTTTTTTTTGGTATTGGAGGCCGCTTATAGTCTGGCCGATAGGGCCGTCGCGTGTTCCTCTGTGCATGAAGAGCGCTCTATTACTCTGCCAATGGTGATGATGCCACGTGGACCGGGCATCTTGAGTGTAAGGTAGCCATACAGCGGCAATGCGTTGAAGCGGGCGAAGGCCATTCTTCCAAGCAATGCGTGATAGTCGCTTTGGAAGGGTGTGATGATGAAGAGTAGTTCTTCGCTTCTGGAGTTGCCTGGAGAGCCGAATGTTACCTCCAGTATGACGGAGCCCCGGCTGTAGGCTTCAACGCTTGGTATCACCCCTTCAAAGGTGGTGTTGCTTTGACTAATTCTGGATGGGTCTATCCCCATCCTGCGGACAGTGTCCTCATATATTAGATTGAGACTGCTGCCGCCGTCCATGAGGACGTGGGTGAGATGGTATCCATCGATTATTGGGTCAAGCACCAAGGCCTCTGATCCTTCGCGCCGAATACTAGTTCGGCCGTCCAAGCGGTCGAAGGTGATTGGATAAGACATCCAGTAGTTAGGTGCAGGTACGATGGGCTCTATATGACGCGCGTCTCTATGCATGCGTTCGTGCCTTCTCGATGTACGAGTCGCGTGGATCATGTTCACTGTTTTAACCTCTGGCGGGAATATTTTCTGCCCCCCCAGTGTTCGGCTGGCGAGGTTCATCCTCGTCTTCACTTGGTGTTTCCCTTCCCTTGTGTTCGGCATTTAATTTGTCGGCCTGTTTGAAGACCCAGCACTCTCTATGCGTGTGGTTCGCAGGTTTGTCAGGGGTTCCATGAATTTGGCACAGTCTGTCCAGGACTCTGTTCAGACCGGACGGTCCCTCTTTGCTTCCTTTAGATGGCTTCTTTTGCTGATCAGATCGAGAGCCCCTGAATCCGGCATTAACCGTTGTGTTATCCGGGCTCTCTTCCTTGTTTTGGCGTTTATTTTTATTACGTCGTGGCTTCCCGTTGCCATCCCTTATTTCGGATGTGCTGGGGTCGCTGGTGCCTTTATGGGCTAGCCAGCTATCTTCACCCGCGCAAAAGCAGGTCATAAGGCTTGTTAGGGCTGCCATTGTCCTTGGCTTTTCTTGGTCGAGGTGTATGGCGAGCCACTCGTCGCGGATACTGTGTTTGAATGCCGCTAAGGCTTCGGCATCCGGACAATCAATAATTTGATTCTTCTAAGTGAGAAATTTGTTCCAAAGCTTGCGGGCGAACTCTCCGGGTTGTTGGATTATGTGACTTAAATCGTCAGCATCCGGAGGCCGGACATAAGTCCCTTGAAAATTGGCCCTGAAAGGGTCCTCGAGTTCCTCCCAACTCCCAATTGAATTTTTGGGGAGTGTCGAGCTGGTCCCTTCAGTTTGAGGGGAAGGTATTTGATGGCATGGAGGTCATCCCCACGAGCCATGTGTATATGCAGGATAAAGTCCTCGATCCAGACCCCTGGGTCTGTCGTTCCGTCGTATGCCTCTATGTTCACAGGTTTAAAGCCCTGTGGAAATTCATGGTCCAGTACCTCTTCGGTAAAGCACAGGGGGTGAGCACCCCCTCTGTATCTGGACGTGCTGTGGCATGTCGTCCGCTGTTGTTGTGTCCAGTGTTTATTTCGAACTGGTATTTTATTTGCATAATCGTTTTGATGACCATCGTCCCTCACCGGGTGTGTCCTTTAGACCCGTAGATGGACCTAGCTGCGCCAGCTTTCTTATCCAGGTGCTCATGTAGATCGTGTGCGGCGTCGGTAGCTGCTTTGTTGCGGTTGTGGAGTGGTACGTTGGGCCTCCTGGTCGTATTAGTCTTTGATGGAACGGCCTCGTCGTCAAATTCTGGCAGTAGCTTGCGTTTTGGATAGCTCTTTGTATGGCGATTGTCGCCATATCTTTCTTCAGTGTCTAGCACTTTATTCCATCTGCGGTTGAGCGTTTCCTGTGCGGCTTTGAGACGTTGCTTCTGCTTCTTCAGACTTCTAGCTGTGGCCATAAGCTTTCTGTGGAGGTTATCTCGTTCCACGCGTTCTTCCGGAATGATGAATGAATCATCGTCCGGACTGTCTTCTTGTCCTGGGCCGGTTTGATGAACTCGTCCCTTTGGATCATTGTCCTCGGGCGTCTGCTCCGAACTGTGTTCGGCGTGACCTGGTTCGTCCTGCTCCATCACTGGTTCCGTATGGTCGTTGTTGCCTTCGGGGTTGACCGGAGTATCGATCCTTCTAGCGCTCTTGCTGATATTTTTACTGTTGCTGGACTTGGAACGGCGTCTGCGCCATCGCTTTGGCTTTTGCCCGGGGGTTTTATCTTCCGGATTGTCACTGTCATCCTCCTTGGGCGTATCCACCATGTATATGTCGTGTGACGAGGCGGAAGTCCGATACCCCATAGATTCTGAATCTTCTCCTGCATCGTCGTCCATACCGCCGATGCCTTCGGAGTCAAAGTCAAGCACGTCGGTTAAATCATCAACCGTGGCTATGAAGTGGGTGGTGGGTGGGTAACGAATTTCTTCATCGCCTGCTTCCCACTCGAGCCGAACATAGTTCGGCCTAGAGTTTTCTGTCAAAGAGAGAGTTTTTAACGAATTCAGCATGTCGCCAAAGGGAGAGTGCTGGAAGATATCCGCAGCGGTGAATTCCATTACCGGAGCCCAACAAGGCTCAGCGGGCTCGGGAGCGAGCGGACAGGAACCAACATCCGGATGCGAATCCGGGGGTCCGAAGTCACAGGCCACCACAGAGGTGAGACCCGTGTTCGGCTCCATCACCGATGAGTGTGCGGCCTGCAGGGCGAGGTCCACCCCTCCGTCCTTAGGCAACGCAACTTGCTCCGGGTTTAGATCCCGAGCTTTGTCCGATAGCAGGTTTAAGCCGTGCTCGTCATGACTGTTCGGTGCTCCAGGCGCAGGCCCAAATCCGTCGAAGATCAAGTCTCCGCGAATATCATCTGTGTAGTTCAAGTTTCCGAACCTAACCTGGTGGCCGGGGGCATAGCCATCGATCTGCTCCAGATGGCCAAGTGAATTGCCCAGCAGTGCTAAGCCGCTGAACACGACGATCTTTCCGAGGAGAAAAGTCTCCCCCTGGACCGTGTTGTTGACGATTGAAGGCTCCATCGAACCCTGCAGCGACGACACAGAGGAACTCTCAATGAAAGCACCAATGTCGGTGTCAAAACCGGCGGATCTTGGGTAGGGGGTCCCGATCTGTGCGTCAAGACTGATGGTAACAGGAAGCAAGGGACAGAGATGTTTACCCAGGTTCGGTCCCTCTCGATGGAGGTAAAACCCTACTTCCTGCTTGATTAATATTGAAGGTATGGGTAGTACAAGAGTAGATCTACCATGAGATTGTAGAGGCTAAACCCTAGAAGCTAGCCCATGATGGTATGATTGTAATTGTGATTGGCCTTCTAAGGACCAACCTCTCCGGTTTATATAGACACCGAAGAGGGCTAGGGTTTACATGGAGTCGGTTACAAGGAAGGAAACACAATATTCGGATCGCCAAGCGTGTCTTCCACGCAAAGGAGAGTCCCATCCGGACACGGGTCGAAGTCTTGAGTCTTGTATCTCCATGCTTCAATAGTCCGGACGATGTATACAGTCCGGCTGTCTGGATACCCCCTAATCCAGGACTCCCTCAGCAGTCAAGTAAACACATAGTTACTTGAGAGCCAAGGAATTACATAGTTGCCTTGAGAGCCAAGGAAGTACATGGTTGCTTGAGAACCAAGTAACCTATCTAACATTTAACTTAATCCTAATTAGCTTAATTAATAAGCAACTATTCTATTCTTAACAATTTTCTTAGCTAGATTTAGTTAAAAAAACAGTGGGCCCACGTGTCAGCTTTGACCATGCTGACATGGCCATTGACTAGGCCCACCCATCAGTGACCCAAGCCAACACTATGACACTGACCAGTGGGACCCACTGGTCAGGTTTGACCCGGGGCAGCTCTGTTGACTAGCTGACGTCACAGTGATGCGATGCTGATGCAGTTAATTATTTTCTGAATTAAAACTAATTCAGAAAATTCCTGAAAATAGTTTAAACTTCAAAAATTCATAGAAATTCAACCATAACTCAGAATGGAATAAGTAATATATGAAAAATGATCAGAAAAATCCAATCTATCCATTTGTACAGTTTTCATGCATGTTAGAACAACTTATAGCTGCTGTTTAGACCAAATCATATAAATGGCATTTAAACCTTCACATATGGAGTTTGAATTTGAACCTAGGGTTCAAACCAACTCCATTTAACCTGTTGCTAGTTGCATTAGCTCAAATCACAGCATATTGACATGTCATGATCATGCATCATATTGTGCATTGCATTGATTGTGTTTCCTTCTCTGTTGTCGGTAATTGTCCCCACTCAGTAGACGTGTTCCGACGATGAGATCGATGACACCGATGAAGAGCTATTATTATCTTCAGAAGTGCCAGGCAAGCAAAAACCCCCATGTTCAATCTGATACAATCCTACTCGCTCACTCCTGCTCTCTTTTACTGCATTAGGACAACAATGATTCAACCGTTACATGCTGTGGTAGTTGAACCCCTTTCCTCTGCATGACCTGTCATTGCCACAGTAAATAGATGAAACCCACTAGCATGAGTAGGAGTTGTTTGAGCCCTGCTGTGCCTACTCATTCATGCTTGTTTGTCATGATTGCTATTTCTTAGAGTTGTGTTAGGTCTGATTCATCGGGAATGAATTGGAAAGTTGTGAACATGTAATACTGTTGAGAGCTAAGTGTGTGAACACTATTTGGTAAAGGTAGCGGTGAGAGGCCATGTAGGAGTACATGGTGGGTCGTCTCATTGAAACCGTCCTCAGGAACTGAGTTCAGTGTTTGTGATCCATGAACAACTACTACCACACATTGGGCTCCGGGCACTCCATGCTCTCTCGACTTATTAATCAACTCGATCTCTGTCAAGGAGTTGCAACTAGTTTCTGGTGTTTGTAGATAATGCTAGTAGTCTACCAAGTGGCACCCGATACAGGTGGGCTCGGGACATACTAGGTGCAGTGGCACGGTGTACCAAGTGGCACCCGAATGGTGGGCTTGGGAACCCTGCTCACATCGTTTGGGGCCGTGAGCGACACCCCGGCCGGATCTCCTTGCGGATGGAACCCGAATAGGCGATAAACCTAGACCAGAGACTTGTGTGGTTAGTCAGGTCGTGGCCGACACCCTCGCCAGGCTTCCTCTTGAAGGTTGCCGAGATACATGATGTGTAGATGGCGGTAAGTGGCGAGAGCATGTGTGAAGAAGTGCACCCCTGCAGGGTTAACATGATCTATTCGAATAGCCACGTCCGCAGTAAAGGACCTCTGGGTTGCTGCTACCTCTTGAGCACTGCGTTGGATTTCCCCGAAGAGGAGAGGATGATGCAGTAAAGTAGCGTAAGTATTTCCCTCAGTTTTTGAGAACCAAGGTATCAATCCAGTAGGAGACCACGCACAAGTCCCTCGTACCTACACAAAATGATAGCAACTCGCAACCAACGCTTAGGGGTTGTCAATCCCTTCACGGTCACTTACGAGAGTGAGATCTGATAGAGATAATATTTTTGGTATTTTTGATAGATAGATGCAACGTAAAAAGTAAAGGCAAAGTAAAAACAAACCAAGTAAATAAAGTGATATAGATTGATATGATGAGAATAGACCCGGGGGCCATAGGTTTCACTATAGGCTTCTCTCAGGAGCATAAGTATTCTACGGTGGGTGAACAAATTACTGTTGAGCAATTGACAGAATTGAGCATAGTTATGAGTATATCTAGGCAATGATCATGTATATAGGCATCACGTCCAAAACAAGTAGATCGAAACGATTCTGCATCTACTACTATTACTCCACTCATCGACCGCTATCCAGCACGCATCTAGAGTATTAAGTAAAAACAGAGTGACGTCGTAAGCAAGATGACATGATGTAGAGGGATAAATTCATGCAATATGATAAAAAACCATCTTGTTATCCTCGATGGCAACAATACAATACGTGCCTTGCAACCCTTTCTGTCACTGGGTAAGGACACCGCAAGATTGAACCCAAAGCTAAGCACTTCTCCCATTGCAAGAACTACCAATCTAGTTGGCCAAACCAAAAAGGATAATTCGAAGAGACTTGCAAAGATAACTCAATCATACATAAAAGAATTCAGAGAAGAATCAAATATTTTCCATAGATAATACTGGATCATAAACCCACAATTCATCGGTCTCAACAAACACATCGCAAAAAGAAGATTACATCGAATAGATCTCCACGAGAGAGGGGGAGAACATAGTATTGAGATCCAAAAAGAGAGAAGAAGCCATCTAGCTACTAGCTATGGACCCGAAGGTCTGAAGTAAACTACTCACACTTCATCGGAGGGGCTATGGTGATGATGTAGAAGCCCTCCATGGTGGATGCCCCCTCCGGCGGAGCTCCGGAACAGGCCCCAAGATGGGATCTCGTGGATACAGAAGGTTGCGGCGGTGGAATTAGGTTTTTGGCTCCTGTTCTGATCGTTCGGGGATACGTAGGTATATATAGGAGGAAGGAGTACGTCGGTGGAGCTCCGAGGGGCCCACGAGGTAGGGGGCGCGCCTAGGGGGGCGCGCCCTCCACCCTCGTGACCTCCTCGGAGACTTCTTGGAGTAGGGTCCAAGTCTCCTGGATCACGTTCGGTTGGAAAATCACGATCCCGAAGGTTTCATTCTGTTTGGACTCCGTTTGATATTCTGTTTCTTCGAAATACTGAAAAAGGCAAAAAAACAACAATTCTGGGCTGGGCCTCCGGTTAATAGGTTAGTCCCAAAAGTAATATAAAAGTGGAAAATAAAGCCCAATATAGTCCAAAATAGTAGATAAAGTAGCATGGAGCAATCAAAAACTATAGATACGTTGGAGACGTATCAGGCATCCCCAAGCTTAATTCCTGCTCATCCTCGAGTAGGTAAATGATAAAAAAGAATTTTTGATGCGGAGTGATACTTTGGCATAATTTCAATGTAAATCTTCTTAATTGTGATATGAATATTCAGATCCGAAAGACTCAAGACAAATGTTCATATTGACACAAAAATAATAATACTTCAAGCATACTAATCAAAGCAATCATGTCTTCTCAAAATAACATGGCAAAAGAAAGTTCATCCCTACAAAATCATATAGTTAGGCTATGCTTCATTTTCGTCACACAAAGATGTTCCCAACTTCTATACCCCCGATGACAAGCCAAGCAATTGTTTCATACTTAAATAATCTCAAACTTTTTCAACCTTCACGCAATACATGAGCGTGAGCCATGGATATAGCACTATGGGTGGAATAGAATATGATGATGGGGATTGTGTGGAGAATACAAAAAAGGAGAAAGTCTCGCATCAACTAGGCGTATCAACGGGCTATGGAGATGCCCATCAATAGATATCGATGTGAGTGAGTAGGGATTGCCATGCAACGGATGCACTAGAGCTATGAATGCTCAACAAAAGAAAACTAGTGGGTGTGCATCCAACTCGCTTGCTCACGAAGACCTAGGGCATTTGAGGAAGCCCATCGTAGGAATATACAAGCCAAGTTCTATAATGAAAAATTCCCACTAGTATGAAAAGACAACTTATGAGACTCACTACATGAGGAACAAGCTGCTACTTTGAAACACAATATATGAGACTCACTACATGAAGAACAAGGTGCTACTTTGAAGCACAAGTGTGGAAAAAGAGATAGTAGCATTGCCCTTTCTTTTATTTTTTTTGGGCCTTTCTTTTTTTTGGCCTTTCTCTCATTTTTTTGGGCAATTCTCTAATAATGATGATCATCACACTTCTATTGATTACAACATAAGGATTACAACTCGAGACTTAAAACAAGATATGACTCTATATGAATGCCTCCGGCGGTGTACCAGGATGGTGCAATGAATCAAGAGTGACATGTATGGAAAATAATGCATGGTGGCTTTGCCACAAATACGATGTCAACTACATGATCATGCAATGGCAATATGACAAAAGTAATGTATGTCATGATGATGATGATGATGATGATGATGGAAGTTGCATGGCAATATATCTCGGAATGGCTATGGAAATGCCATGATAGGTAGGTATGGTGGCTGTTTTGAGGAAGATATAAGGAGGTTTATGTGTGATAGAGTATATCATATCACGGGGTTTGGATGCACCGGCGAAGTTTGCGCCAACTCTCAAGGTGAGAAAGGGCAATGCACGGTACCTAAGAGGCTAGCAAAGGCGGAAAGGTGAGAGTGTGTATAATCCATGGACTCAACATTAGTCAAAAGAACTCATATACTTATTGCAAAAAATTTAGAAGTCATCAAAAATCAAGTACTACACGCATGCTCCTAGGGGGATAGATTGGTAGGAAAAGACCATCGCTCGTCCCCGACCGCCACTGATAATGATGCACAAGCCAGGTACACTTCATGTTTCAAATTTGTTACACAACTTTAACCATACGTGCATGCTACGGGATTTGCAAACTTCAACACAAGTATTTCTCAAATTCATAATCACCCAACTAGCACGACTTTGATATTATCACCTCCATATCTCAAAACAATTATCAAGCATCAAACTTATCTTAGTATTCAACTCACTCAAAAGAGTGTTTCACATATCTTGAACACCAAGTATATTAACATTAAGAAAATTACCATGCTATTAAAGACTCTCAAAATAATCTAAGTAAAGCATGAGAGATCAATAGTTTATTTAAAACAAATCCACCACCGTGCTCTAAAAGATCTAATTGAAGCACTAGAGCAAAAATTATCAAGCTCAAAAGATATAAGTGAAGTACTAGAGCAAAACTATCAAGCTCAAAAGATATAAGTGAAGCACATAGAGTATTCTAACAAATTCCAAATCATGTATGGATCTCTCAAAAGATGTGTACAGCAAGGATGATTGTGGTAAACTAACAAGCAAAGACACAAATAATACAAGACGCTCCAAGCAAAACACATATCATGTGGTGAATAAAAATATAGCTCCAAGTAAATTACCCATGGAAGTGGACGAAAGAGGGGATGCCTTCCGGGGCATCCCCAAGCTTTGACTTTTTGGTGTCCTTGGATTATCTTGGGGGTGCCATGGGCATCCCTAAGCTTAGGCTCTTGCCACTCCTTGTTCCATAATCCATCAAAATAATTCACCCAAAACTTGAAAACTTCACAACACAAAACTCAACAGAAATCTCGTGAGCTCCGTTAGAGAAAGAAAACAAAAGACTACTTCAAGGTACTGTAATGAACTCGTTCTTTATTTATATTGGTGTTACACCTACTGTATTCCAACTTCTCTATGGTTTATCAACTAATTTACTAGCCATAGATTCATCAAAATAAGCAAACAACACACGAAAAACAGAATCTGTCAAAAACAGAACAGTCTGTAGCAATCTGTAACTAACGCAAACTTCTGGAACTCTAAAAATTCTACCAAAATAGGAAGTCCTGGATAATTTGTTTATTGATCATCAGCAAAAATAATCAACGCAAAATCACGTTCCTGTGATTTATCATAACTAAATTCATGCGCGCAAAGTTTCTGTTTTTCAGCAGAATCAAATCAACTATCATCGTAGGTTATCCTATAGGTTCTACTTGGCACAAACACTAATTAAAACATAAAACCACATCCAAACAGAATTTAGATGGATTATTTATTCCTAAACAGAAGCAAAAACAAAAAACACAAAATAAAATTGGGTTGCCTCCCAACAAGCGCTATCGTTTAACGCCCCTAGCTAGGCATAAAAGCAAGGATAGATCTAGGTATTGCCATCTTTGGTAGGCAATCCATAAGTGGCTCTCATGATAGATTCATATGGTAATTTTATTTTCTTTCTAGGGAAGTGTTCCATACCCTTCTTTAAGGGAAATTGGAATCTAATATTCCCTTCCTTCATATCAATAATTGCACCAATCGTTCTAAGGAAAGGTCTACCAAGAATAATAGGACATGAAGGATTGCAATCTATATCAAGAACGATAAAATCTACGGGCACATAATTCCTATTTGCAACAATAAGAACATCATTAATTCTTCCCATAGGTTTTTCAATAGTGGAATCCGCAAGATGGAAGTTTAGAGAGCAATCATCAAAATCATGGAAATCTAGCAAATCACATAAAGTTTTGGGGATAGTAGAGACACTAGCACCCAAATCACACAAAGTATGAAACTCAAAATCTTTAATTTTAATTTTAATAGTAGGTTCCCATTCATCATAGAGTTTTCTAGGGATAGAAACTTTCAACTCAAGTTTTTCTTCATAAGATTGCATCAAAGCATCAACAATATGTTCGGTAAAGGCCTTATTTTGACTATAAGCATGAGGAGATTCTAGCACGGATTGCAACAAGGAAATACAACCAATCAAAGAGCAATTTTCATAATTAAATTCCTTGAGATCCAAAATAGTGGGTTTAGCAACATCACGGTTTTTATTTATTTCAATCCCACTTTCATCAATTTCATCATCAAGATCTAGAAACTCCGAATTCTTAGAACGCCTTCTAGGTAAAGGAAGATAATCTTCAGATTCATCAAGATTCATATTGCAAAACAAAGATTTAATGGGGGACACATCAATAACTTTTAGATCTTCATCTTGATTTTCATAGGGATTGGAAGAACACGCTTTAATAAAGGCATCTTTGGAAGCACGCATCCTAGCGGTTCTTTCCTTGCACTCATCAATGGAAATTCTCATGGCTTTGAGAGACTCATTGATATCATGCTTAGGAGGAATATATCTAAGCTTTAAAGAATCAATTTCAAGAGAAATTCTATCAACGTTCCTAGCCAAATCATCAACTTTAAGCAATTTCTCTTCAAGCAAAGCATTAAAATTCTTTTGTGAATTCATAAACTCTTTAATACTACTCTCAAATTCAGAGGGCATCTTATTAAAATTTCCATAAGAGTTATTGTAGGAATTTCCATAATTATTAGAAGGATTACTAGCATAAGGCCTAGGATTAAAATTCCCTCTATAACCGTTGTTTCCAAAACTATTCCTACCAACAAAATTCACATCCATAGATTCATTATTATTCTCAAGCAAAGTAGATAAAGGCATATCATTGGGATCAAGAGGAGTATTTTTAAGAGTAAACATCTTCATAAGTTCATCCATCTTTTCACTCAAAACATTGATTTCTTCTATAGCACGCACTTTTTTACTAGAAGATCTTTTGGTGTGCCATTAAGAATAATTAACCATAATATTATCAAGCAATTTAGTAGCATCGCCTAACGTAATTTCCATAAAAGTGCCTCCCGCGGCCGAATCTAAAAGATTTCTAGAAGAAAAATTCAATCCGGCATAAAAAATTTGTATGATCATCCATAAATTCAAACCATGAGTAGGGCAATTGCGAAGCATTAATTTCATTCTTTCCCAAGATTGGGCAACATGCTCATGATCAAGTTGTTTAAAATTCATGATGTTGTTCCTAAGAGTGATAATATTAGCGGGAGGAAAATACTTAGAGATAAAAGCATCTTTGCACTTGTTCCAAGAATCAATACTACTTTTAGGCAAAGATGAAAACCAAACTTTAGCACGATCTCTAAGTGAAAACGGAAATAACTTCAATTTGACAATATTGTTATCCGTATCTTTCTTCTTTTGCATATCACACAAATCAACAAAATTGTTTAGATGAGTAGCGGCATCTTCACTAGGAAGGCCGGCGAATTGATCTTTCATAACAAGATTCAACAAAGCGGTATTGATTTCACAAGACTAGTCATTATTAAGAGGAGCAATCGGAGTACTAAGGAAATCATTATTATTGGTATTCAAGAAATCACACAATTTGGTATTATCTTGCGCCATGGCAACAAGTAATCCAACACACACAAGCAGACAGAAAGGCAAAGGGAAAAAGGCAAACGGGAAAGAGAGGGGGAGATTGGGAAAGAGAGGGCAAATAAAACGGCAAGGGTGAAGTGGGGGAGAGGAAAACGAGAGGCAAATGGCAAATAATGTAATGCGAGAGATAGGGATTGCGATGGGTACTTGGTATTGTTGACTTGCTTGCGTGAGCCTCCCCGGCAACGGCGCCAGAAATTCTTCTTGCTACCTCTTGAGCACTGCGTTGGATTTCCCCGAAGAGGAGAGGATGATGCAGTAAAGTAGCATAAGTATTTCCCTCAGTTTTTGAGAACCAAGGTATCAATCCAGTAGGAGACCACGCACAAGTCCCTCATACCTACACAAAACGATAGCAACTCGCAACCAACGCTTAGGGGTTGTCAATCCCTTCACGGTCACTTACGAGAGTGAGATCTGATAGAGATAATATTTTTGGTATTTTTGATAGATAGATGCAACGTAAAAAGTAAAGGCAAAGTAAGAACAAAGCAAGTAAATAAAGTGATATAGATTGATATGATGAGAATAGACCCGGGGGCCATAGGTTTCACTATAGGCTTCTCTCAAGAGCATAAGTATTCTACGTTGGGTGAACAAATTATTGTTGAGCAATTGACCGAATTGAGCATAGTTATGAGTATATCTAGGCAATGATCATGTATATAGGCATCACGTCCAAAACAAGTAGATCGAAACGATTCTCCATCTACTACTATTACTCCACTCATCGACCACTATCCAGCATGCATCTAGAGTATTAAGTAAAAACAGAGTGACGTCGTAAGCAAGATGACATGATGTAGAGGGATAAATTCATGCAATATGATAAAAAACCATCTTGTTATCCTCGATGGCAACAATACAATACGTGCCTTGCAACCCTTTCTGTCACTGGGTAAGGACACCGCAAGATTGAACCCAAAGCTAAGCACTTCTCCCATTGCAAGAACTACCAATCTAGTTGGCCAAACCAAAAAGGATAATTCGAAGAGACTTGCAAAGATAACTCAATCATACATAAAAGAATTCAGAGAAGAATCAAATATTTTCCATAGATAATACTGGATCATAAACCCACAATTCATCGGTCTCAACAAACACGTCACAAAAAGAAGATTACTTTGAATAGATCTCCACGAGAGAGGGGGAGAACATAGTATTGAGATCCAAAAAGAGAGAAGAAGCCATCTAGCTACTAGCTATGGACCCGAAGGTCTGAAGTAAACTACTCACACTTCATCGGAGGGGCTATGGTGATGATGTAGAAGCCCTCCATGGTGGATGCCCCCTCCGGCGGAGCTCCGGAACAGGCCCCAAGATGGGATCTCATGGATACAGAAGGTTGCGGCGGTGGAATTAGGTTTTTGGCTCCTGTTCTGATTCTTCGGGGATACGTAGGTATATATAGGAGGAAGGAGTACGTCGGTGGAGCTCCGAGGGGCCCACGAGGTAGGGGGCGCGCCCAGGGGGGCGCGCCCTCCACCCTCGTGACCTCCTCGGAGACTTGTTGGAGTAGGGTCCAAGTCTCCTGGATCACGTTCGGTTGGAAAATCACGATCCCGAAGGTTTCATTCCGTTTGGACTCCGTTTGATATTCTGTTTCTTCGAAATACTGAAAAAGGCAAAAAAACAGCAATTCTGGGTTGGGCCTCCGGTTAATAGGTTAGTCCCAAAAGTAATATAAAAGTGGAAAATAAAGCCCAATATAGTCCAAAACAGTAGATAAAGTAGCATGGAGCAATCAAAAATTATAGATACGTTGGAGACGTATGAGTTGCCTATACAGTTCATAGACAAGTGAAAGTGGATACTCTAAAATGCGCAAGATAAGCGTGAGTGCTATGGATGGCCTTCTCGTAGGGAGACGGGAGCAGATCCATAGTAGTGTATTCATATGGTGAATGTGTGGACTCGTGTGCGCCACCTCAAAAGAGTTATTTGCAGTCGTAGTTCAGGTTAGCCACTGAGTCAAAGCTAGCTTGTTGCAGTTAAACTCCACCACCCCCTTTGTTGATACTGATGTATGTGTAGATAGTTCTGATGTAAGTCTTGTTGGGTACATTTATACTCACGTTTGCTTAATTTATGTTTTGCAGAGAGACTTCAGTCTTGCTAGTAGTTCCGCGTGGACTTCAAAGTTTAGCTTGTTACCTCAACTACGATCTTGTGCCCTCGGCAGGATCTAGAAGATAGTCAGGCTTCTCAGCCTTTTTCATTTGTAGATGTCTGTACTCAGACATGTTAAGCTTCCGTTTGTGCTGAGACTTGTATGCTCTGAATGTTGGGTCATGAGACCCATGTTTGTAATATCTCGCTCCTCGGAGCCTATTGAATAAATACTTTGAGTCATAGAGTTATGTTGTGATGCCATGTTGTATTTGCACATATCGAGCATATTGTGTGTATGATTTGAAATGCTTGGTATGTGTGGGATCCGACAACCTAGTTGTTTATTCTTGGTAGCCTCTCTTATCGGGAAATGTCTCCTAGTGCTTCCACTGAGCCATGGTAGCTTGCTACTTCTCTGGAACACTTAGGCTGGCCAGCATGTGTCCTTCTTCGTTCATGTGTTTGTCCCTTCGGGGAAATGTCACGCGGTGTCTAGCGGAGTCCTGTTAGCCTGCTACAGCCTGGATTCTCTGGAGTCCTGTTAGCCCAGCTGCTACAGCCCGGATTCACTCGCTGATGACCGACACGTTCGATGCTGGGTCATGTATGCATGTCCCTGTAAGTTAGTGCCACTTTGGGTTTACGACTAGTCATGTCGGCTCGGGTTCTTTGTCATATGGATGCTAGCGATACTATCATATACGTGAGCCAAAAGGCGCAAACGGTCTCGGGCCAGGTAAGGTGGCACCCATGGGAATACCGTGCGTGAGGCTGCAAAGTGATATGATGTGTTACATGCTAGATCGATGTAACTTAGGATCGGGGTCTTGACACGTGTCCTGCACCAGCAGATGCGGCGGTCCACGCCGAGTCCACCGGTGGTCGGAGCACGGCAAACGATTGCCGGAGCCACCCGGTCGAGCGCCGGCGCCGGCGCCGGCCCCTTCCTCTACTCCGTCGAGCGAGCGATGAGGAGAAGCAGAAGGAGGTGGGAGGAGGGAGTTGACCAAGCGCGTGGGCCCCGCGGCCCCACCAGTCAACGACCCCAAGCCTGGCCCCGCCACTGCCTAGCTGGATAAGTGGAAACGCCTTTTGGTGAAATACGTTTTCAATAAGGGAAAGCGTATTTTGGTCTTAGTTCGGTTGGAAATGTGTTTTCCTTCTGGGAAAGCGTATTTTCACTTAAGGCAATTGAGGAAGTCCGTCGTTGGAATATACAAGCCAAGTTCTATAATGAAAAATTCCCACTAGTATATGAAAGTGACAAAATAGAAGACTCTCTATCATGAAGATCACGGTGCTACTTTGAAGCACGAGTGTGGAAAAAGGATAGTAACATTATCCCTTCTCTATTTTCTCTCATTTTTTTATTTGGGCTCTTTGGCCTCTCTTTTTTTTTCTTTTTTTTCTTTTTTTACTTTAGGCTTATTTTGGCCTCTTTTATTTTTTTAGTTCGGAGTCTCATCCCAACTTGTGAGAGAATCATAGCTTCCATCATCCTTTCCTCACATGGGACAATGCTCTAATAATGAAGATCATCACACTTTTTATTTACTTACAACTCAAGAATTACAACTCGATGCTAGAACAAAAATATGACTCTATGTGAATGCCTCATGCATATGAGAACAATATGACAATGATGGTGTGTGGCATAATAAATGGAACGGTGGAAGTTGCATGGCAATATATTTCGGAATGGCTATGGAAATGCCATAATAGGTAGGTATGGTGGCTGTTTTGAGGAAGGTATAAGGTGGGTGTAATGCACCGGCGAAGGTGTGCGGTACTAGAGAGGCTAGCAATGGTGGAAGGTTGAGAGTGTGTATAATCCATGGACTCAACATTAGTCATAAAGAAATCACATACTTATTGCAAAAATCTATAGTTATTGAAACAAAGTACTACGTGCATGTTGCTAGGGGGATAGATTGTTAGGAAAGGACTGTCACTCATCCCTAACCGCCACTCATAAGGAATATAATCAAAGAATAAATCATGCTCCTACTTCATCACATAACTGTTCACTATACGTGCATGCTACAGGAATCACAAACTTTAACACAAGTATTTCTACCAATCCACAATTACTCACTAGCATGACTCTAAATCACCATCTCTATATCTCAAAACAAATGCAAGGAATCAAACTTCTCATATTACTAAATGCTCTTCATATGAAAGTTTTTATTATATCCCTTTTGGATGCCCACCATATTAGGACTAAATTCATAACCTAAGAAAATTACCATACTATTTAAAGACTCCCAAAATAATATAAGTGAAGCATGAGAGTTCGTCAATTTCTATAAAATAAAACCATCGCCGTGCTCTAAAATGATATAAGTGAAGCACTAGAGCAAATTGCCTAGCTCAAAAGATATAAGTGAAGCACAAAGAGTATTCTAATGAATTCACAATTCATGTGTGTCCCTATCAAAAGGTGTGTACAGCAAGGATGATTGTGGTAAACTAAAAGGCAAAGACTCATATCATACAAGACGCTCCAAGCAAAACACATATCATGTGGTAAATAAAAATATGGCCTCAAGTAAATTTACCGATGGATTACAGACGACAGAGGGGATGCCATCCGGGGCATACCCAAGCTTAGATGATTGGTCATCCCTGAATATTACCTTGGGGTGCCTTGAGCATCCCCAAGCTTAGGCTCTTGCCACTCCTTATTCCATTGTCCATCAAATCTTTACCCAAAACTTGAAAACTTCACAGCACAAAACTCAACAGAAAACTCATGAGATCCGTTAGTATAAGAAAAGCATATCACCACTTTAGGTGTTGTTGTGAGCTCATTCTAAATTTATATTGGTGCTACATATACTGTATTCCAACTTTTCCATGGTTCATACCCCCCCTATACTACTCATAGATTCATCAAAATAAGCAAACAACACATAGAAAACAGAACTTGTCTAAAACAGAACAGCCTGTGAAGATCTGAATTAAACTCAAACTTCTGTAACTCTAAAAATTCTGAAAAATTAGGACAATAGAGGCATTATCAATCTTTTGTAAACAATTTAGATCATGCTTCTGTGAGTTATGAAAATTCCAGCAATGAGCACAAAAGTTTCTGTTTTTCAGCAAAATCAAATCAACTATCACCATAAATCATCCCAACGGTCTTACTTGGCTCAAACACTAATTAAAACACTAAAACACAATTACTACAAAACTAATAATGTGTATTCTCGTAAAAACAGAAAATAAAAATATTGGGTTGTCTCCCAACAAACGCTTTACTTTAAAGTCTTTTAGCTAGGCATTGATAATTTTAATGATGCTCAGATGAAAGATAGCAATTGAAACACGAACAGAGCATCATGAAACATGTGACAAACACATTTAAGTCTAACATACTTCCTATGCATAGGCATTTTATAGGTAAAAGATTTATCAAGACAAGCAAAAACTAGCATATGCAAGGAGGAAGAAAGAAACAATAGCAATCTCCACATAACGAGAGGTAATTTAGTAACATGAAAATTTCTACAACAATATTTTCGTCTCTCATAATAATTACATGTGGGATCATATTCAAATTCAGCAACAAAATTCTCTTCATGATCCACATGCATAAAAGTTTTATAATCATCCAAGATAGTGGGATTAACATGAACTAAAGTCATGACCTCCTCAAACTCACTTTCAATATCATCGCAAACATATTCATCATGAGGCTTAAATAAATTTTCAAGATCATAAGAAACATTATCACCCCAATCATGAACATTGCAATAAGTAGTGGTCATGGAAAAATTAGCATCCCCAAGCTTAGGTTTTGCATATTATTAGCACATTTGACATTAGCTGAATTTATAATAACATCATTGCAATCATGCTTTTGATTCAAGGAACTATCAAGTATGGGTGTAATAGCAATAATTTCATGTTTAACATAAGGAACTATAGCAAGTTCATCTCCATAAGCATAGTTAATATTGGCATCATGGCCATAAAAATAGCAAGCATCATGTTCATCAAGGGAGGACACCTCAATCAAATCAACAGAATCATAATTATATATAGATTCATGCGTATCACTATTTTCTTCCAAAGCAACGGTCATTCTCTCAATAAATTCCTTAACATAGGCATTATGAGCATAGTTTTCATAGCAACACTTAAGTATGTCAAAATTTTCAGATTTGTAGAGAGTAATATCATACTTTTCAATCAAAGAAGCAACTTCATATGCACCCATAAAAGCAACAAATCCGTCAATTTGTTCAATATCATAGTACTATAAACACCTTTGGCATAAGAAGATAGGGTCTTATTATCATTAAACTCACATAGGTAGGGAAGGTGTTTTTTAGTGTTTTCCAAGCAACAAGTAAAATCATAAATTTCACATGGATTACAAGCATAGCATGGCAAAATATTTATTTGATTACATAAGAGTCCCCCTTTTGAGACAAATGATGACGCACAAAATGAGCATGATCAACTAATGATTTTCCCTCAACTAAACTAGTTGGGGTTTTAGCACGAGCACATATGGATCGAAGATGATCCAGGTAGAAAACTTTAAGTGAATCCATAAACCTTTTGCTTTCTGATTTTCAACAAATACACAATTACACCAAGCAACGAGCAAACAAACCAAGTAAGACATAAAGGCAAACGAAAATACGAACGGAAGAAGGGTGGATAAAAAGGCAAATATTTTTGTGAATTTTCCAAAAGTATTTTAGAAGTGGGGGAGAGGAAAACGAGAGGCAAATAGCAAATAATGTAATGCAAGAGATGAGAGTTTATGATGGGTACTTGGTAGACGTGATGTAGAACCTCCCAGCAACGGCGCCAGAAATTCTTCCTGCTACTTCTTGAGCTTGCGTTGGTTTTTCACTTGAAGAGGAAAGGGTGATGTAGCAAAGTAAAGATAAGTATTTCCCTCAGTTTGAGAACCAAGGTATCAATCCAGTAGGAGGTACACGCAACTCTCCAATCTATGCACCTGCAAAAAAATCAAACACTTGCCCCCAACGCGATAAAGGGGTTGCCAATCCCTCTATGGTCAATTGCAAGGATGAGATCTGATAGAGATAGATACAAAATATTACTAAAACATAAAATAAAGTAAATACAAATAAATTATAGCAAGGTATTTTTGGGTTTTTTGGTTCATAGATCTAAAAATATATGATGGAAAATAGACCCGGGGGGCATAGGTTTCACTAGAGGTTGCTCACTTGAAAGAAAACATATGGTGGGTGAACAAATTACTGTCAAGCAATTGATAGAAAAGTGCAAAGTCATGACGGTATCCAAGGCAATGGCTATGAATATAGTCATCACGTCCGTGTCAAGTAGACCGAAACGATTATGCATCTACTACTGTTACTCCACACATCGACCGACTCTTGCCTGCATCTAGAGTATTAAGTTCATAAGAAGAGAGTAACGCCTTAAGTAAGATGACATGATGTAGAGGGATAAACTCCAGCAATATGATGAAAACCCCATCTTTTTATCCTCGATGGCTACAATTCAATACGTGCCTCGCTACCCCTACTATGTCATTGGGTGAGGACACCGCAAGATTGAACCCAAAACTAAGCACCTCTCCCATTGCAAGAAGAACCAATCTAGTTGGCCAAGCCAAACCGATAATTCAAAGAGAAATACAAAGATATTAAATCATGCATAAAAGAGTTCAGATAAGACTCAAATAATATTACTTGATAATACGATCATAAATCCACAATTCATCGGATCTCGACTAACACACTGCAAATAATATTACATCGAATAGAACTCCAAGAACATCGAGGAGAACATTGTATTGAAGATCAAAGAGAGCAAAGAAGCCATCTAGCTACTAGCTATGGACCTGTAGGTCTGTGGTAAACTACTCACACTTAATCGATAAGGCAATAGGGTTGATGTAGAAGCCCTCCATGATCGAATCCCCCTCCGATAGATGGCCGAAAAAGGCCCCAAGATGGGATCTCACAAGAACAGAAGCATGTGGCAGTGGAAAAGTATTTTGGTGGATGCTTCTATTGGTTTGGGAATATTTGGGAATTTATAGAGCAAAAAATAGGGTTGGAGGACTCCCAAGGGGCCCATAAGCTAGGGGGCCCCCTAGGGCGCGCCCCTGAGGCTTGTGGCCTCCTCGGGACTCTTCCGTCCCTCTCTCCAAGTTACATGGGTGTCTTCTGGTCCAAGAAAAAGCATCGTGAAAGTTCTATTATGTTTGGACTCCGTTTGATATTCCTTTTCTGTAAAGCTCAAAAATAAGGAAAAACCAAAAACTAGCACTGGGCTCTAGGTTAATAGGTTAGTCCCAAAAATAATATAAATAGCATATTAATGCATATAAAACATCCAAAACAGATAATATAATAGCATGGAACAATAAAAAAGTATGGATACATTGGAGACATATCAGCTCCACATACAATTCGGGACATCATTGTCCGGTGACATTGACTATGAATTTCGACAGGAGCTTACCTTGCGCCTCATCAAGCGGCTTGTTGACAAGGTTAAGCTCTGAATCAGAGCACTTCAGCTTTCGGTCGTCTCCTCCAGCGCCGCAGCATTTGCAGCCGCCGCCACGGACGATGTCTGCAATATCAATCATGATGTCTCAACCACTTCATCATGGATATTTGACCCTCTGTAAGGTTTTCGCAATCATCACAGTGTCTCGGGGGCTGTTATGCACAGGGCCTACTTAAACCCTAGCTAAAAGTTAAATCCAAGATGTGGGGGAAAAGCATTACTTGACTCACCTTGAAGCCTGTTAGAAGGCCTTGGACAACGTCGTTCAGTCTGGTGTTGACGGACCGAACACTTTGTAGAACCGCACCCATAAGGGCGCGGTGTTCGGCGACGATGACGGAGCTATTCACTAGCTCCACCATCGCGTCCAACCAACCTTCTGTTGCCTGATTGTTTGTGTTCGGCGCGGGCGGCAGGACCTTGGCTCCCCCTTCGTTGGAAGGCAGGATCGGCACATCCGAGGATCGTGCGGCTGGTTGGGAGGGCACGAATGGTCCGAACTCCCCTCCCGTATTCGTCGGGAGGGATGCATCCTCCTGGTCTTTGGTGATCGAGGCTCCGGCCTCGGCCATGATCTCATCACCGCCCTCCCCCGTGTTCGGACAAGGAGGGGTCCTTCGCGATAGCACCTCCCCGTTCTCTTCAGGGGCCAAGGGAGGCGCGGAATGTGACACGGGCCGCTATCCACTAACTCGATGGGCGGAGAGGTCCCCTTCGAGGTTGGCTCGGCAGGGTGGCCATGCGGTGGACTGAGATATCACACGATCCGTTCTGTTAATAAAGGACCAGCAAAAGGAAGTAAGTAAGAGATGTTTAGATTCATACCTTGTGGCGGGGGGCTTGACCCTTTGGTCCTTCTCCGAGACCTTTTCATATGCCACAGACTCCTTGCCGGAGTCCGAGCTGTCGGACAGGACCACTTTGCTCCTACACTACCTCTTCGGGGCTAGAGGAGGTCGCTCCTCCTCGACGTCTTTGCACGCCACCCTCTTATTGGAATGGGAGGAGGCGCTTTCCTCCTCGTCTTCGTCCTGTTCCCCATCTTGGGTGGACGGGGCCGCAGCAGCCCCCGCCTCAGGGTTTGGGCGACCTCTTGAGCGGAGGTCTCTCCGGCAGGTACTTCTTCTTCTTCCCATTCCTCTCTGGCGCCTCGTAAGGCACCACGACCAGTAGCTCCTCCAGTTGAGCCCTCGGGGGCTCTTCGGGCACTGGAGTCGGACTGCTAATCTTCAAGGCCTTCTCAAGCCAGCCCTATAGAGGCAATAGAAAGAAACTTAGATCAAACTTTGTGCAACATGAGCATCTAAATACAAATTGGGCAAGCGATCAATTACCTCCAACGGGGGATTGGCGGCGTCGAGGCCAATGTCTTCCTTCTCGGCCGGCCACGCCTCCTGGGGCTTGAATAACAACTTCCACACCTTGTCATGGGTGGTGCCGAAGAGGTATTGCATGGTGGTCGGGTCCTCGGGTTTGAATGACCACATTCGGGTGGCCCTTTGTTGGCAAGGGAGGAGGCGGCGACGAAGCATTATCTGAACCATGTTGGTCAGCTTGGCGCCGGTCTCCATCACATTGAAACGCGTTTCTGTAGTTTCTTCACTTCATCGGCGGATACCCAATTACGACCTTTCTTGATTGATACGTCTCCAACGTATCTATAATTTTTTATTGTTCCATGATGTTATATTATCATTCTTGGATGTTTTACGATCATTTTATCGCAACTTTATATCATTTTTTGGGACTAACCTATTGACATAGTGCCTAGTGCTAGTTGCTATTTTTTTGCTTGCTTTTTACTTCACATAAAGTCAATACCAAACGAAGTCCAAATGTAGCAAAACTTTTTGCTGATTTTTTTTGGACCAGAAGACACACGATGGGCCAAGAAAGTAACTAAGGGGGGCTCCGAGGGGAGCACAACCCACCAGGGCGCGCCTGGCGGTCCAGGGGCCTAGGCATGCCCAGGTGGGTTGTGCCCACCTCGGCCGCCTCCCGCACCGCCTCTTTGCTCTATAAATACCCCGATATTCCATAAACACTAGGGGAGTCGGCGAAAATCAATTACAGCCGCCGCAAGTTCCAGAAACCACAGATCCAATCTAGACACCATCACGGAGGGGTTCATCATCCTCGTTGGTGCCTCTCCGATGATGCGTGAGTAGTTCATTATAGACCTACGGGTCCGTAGTTAGTAGCTAGATGGCTCCCTCTCTCTCTCTTTTGATTCTCAATACAATCGTCTCTTGGAAATCTATTTGATGTAACTCTTTTTACGGTGCGTTTGTTGGGATCCGATGAACTTTGAGTTTATGATCAGATCTATGTTTTTATCCATGAAAGTTATTTGAGTCTTTTGATATCTTATATGCATGATTAATTATGGCCTCGTCTTTCTTCTTCGAATCTTTGGTTTAGTTAGGCCGACTAGATCGATTTTTCTTGTCATGGTAAGAGGTGCTTTGTGATGGGTTCGATCTTACGGTGCTTGATCCCAGTGATAGAAGGGGAAACGACACGTATGTATCATTGCCATTAAGGATAACAAGATGGGGTCTAATTTCTACATGAATAGATCTTGTCTACATCATGTCATCGTTCTTATTGCATTACTCCATTTTTTCATGAACTTAATACACTAGATGCATGTTGGGTAGCAGTCGATGTGTGGAGTAATAGTACTAGATGCAGGCAAGAATCGGTCTACTTATCACCATAATTATTTGAAGTTCTATCAATTTCCCAATAGTAATTTGTTTAAGCACCGTATGCTATTTTTCTTGAGAGAAGCCACTAGTGAAACCTACGGCCCCCGGGTCTCTTCTTTATCATATTTGCCTTCGCGATCTATTTTTATTCGCTTTTATTTTTAGATCTATATTTCCAAAAACCCAAAAATACTTTGCTTCACTTTATTTTATTCGCGATCTATTTACCCAATCTACTACAATTTTATCATGTCCACTTGATAATTTCTGGCACCGTTACCCGAAAGGGATTGACAACCCCTTTAACACGTCAGGTTGCAAGTATTTGTTCTTTGTGTGCAGGTACCGTTTACGTAGTGTTGCATGGTTCTCCTACTGGTTCAATAACCTTGGTCTCATCACTGAGGGAAATACCTACTGTTGATGTGTGATACGTCTCCAACGTATCTATAATTTTTTATTGTTCCATGCTATTATATTCTCTGTTTTGGATGTTTTATATGCATTAATATGCTATTTTATACTCCCTCTATTCCTTTATATAAGGTGTATTTGTTTTTTCAAAAGTCAAACATGTGCATATTTGACCAAGTTTTTAGAAAAATATATCAAGATAAAATACCAAATTTATATGATTTGATCCATCGTGAAAAGTAGTTTCATATTTTATGTATAAGATATTGTGGATGTTGATATTTTATTCTGTAATCTTGGTCAAACTTTCAAATGGTTGACTTGCACAGAAACCAATACACCTTATATTCTGGAACTGAGGGAGTATTATTTTGGGGACTAACCTATTAACCTAGGGCCTAGTGCCAGTTCCTATTTTTTTCCTTGTTTTTGAGTTTCACAGAAAAGGAATATCAAACGGAATGAAACCTTCGCGATGATCTTTCTTGGACCAAAAGACAACCAGGCGACTTGGAGATGAAGTCAGAGGAGCCATGAGGCAGCCACAAGGACGGAGGGCGCGCCCCCACCCTTGGGGGCCCCCCGTGACCCTCCTCACCTAATTCTTTCGCCTATATATTCCCATATATCCCCAAACCACCAGAAGCATCCACGAAAACACTTTTCCACCGCTGCAACCTTCTGTACCCGTGAGATCCCATCTAGGAACCTTATTCAGCACCCTGCCAGAGCTGGATTCGATCATGGATGGCTTCTACATCAACTCTATTGTCCTTCCGATGAAGCATGAGTAGTTTACCACAGACCTACGGGTCCAGGGCTAGTAGATAGATGGCTTCTTCTCTCTCTTTGATTCTCAATACCATGTTCTCCTCGATGTTCTTGGAGATCTATTCGATGTAATACTTTTTGCGGTGTGTTTGCCGAGATCCAATGAATTGTGGATTTATGATCAGCTTATCAATGAATATTATTTGAATCTTCTCTGAATTCTTTTATGCATGATTTGATATCTTTGTAGTTCTCTTTGAACTATCGGTTTGGTTTGGCCAACTAGATTGGTTTTTCTTGCAATGGGAGAACTGCTTAGCTCTGGGTTCAATCTTGCGGTGTCCTTTCCCAGTGATAGTAGGGGCAGCAAGGCATGTATTGTATTGTTGCCATCGAGGATAAAAAGATGGGGTTTCATCATATTGCTTGAGTTAATTCCTCTACATCATTTCATCTTACTTAAGCGTTACTCTATTCTTCATGAACTTAATACTCTAGATGCAGGCATGAGTTAGTTGATGTGTGTAGTAATAGTAGTAGATGCAGAATCATTTTGGTCTACTTGACACGGACGTGATGCCTATATTCATGATCATTGCCTTAGATATCGTCATAACTTTGTGCTTTTCTATCAATTGCTCGGCAGTAATTTGTTCACGCACCGTACTATTTGCTATCTTGAGAGAAGCCTCTAGTGAAACCTATGGCCCTCGGGTCTATTTTCCATCATATAAGTTTTCGATCTACAATATTTGTTTTTGATCTACTATTTATGCAATCTTTTACTTTCAGATCTATAAACCAAAAATATTTACTTTATCATTTATCTATCTCTATCAGATCTCACTTTTGCAAGTAACCGTGAAGGGATTGATAACCCCTTTATCGCGTTGGGTGCAAGTTGTTTGATTGTTTGTGCAGGTATTCGGTGATTTGTGCGTTGTCTCCTACTGGATTGATACCTTGGTTCTCAAACTAAGGGAAATACTTATCTATACTTTGCTGCACCGCCCTTTCCTCTTCATGGGAAAAACCAACGTAAGCTCAAGAAGTAGCACTGTGCTACATCATCCATTCCTATTTGGGGAAATATCGACGTAGTTCAAGTCAACACCAAAAGAAATTTTGGGTGCCGTTGCCGGGGAGACATCATCAACATCTACCAGGCTCCTAGTCACAAATCTCATCTCCTTGCAATTTACATTATTTGCCATTTGCCTCTCGTTTTCCTCTCCCCCACTTCACAAAAATTTGTTGTTTTATTCGCCCACTTTTCCGTTCGCTGTTTTTGAGTGCAATCTTGTTGCGTAGTCACAATGACTCAAGAGAACACCAAGTTATGTGATTTCTCCAATACCAACAACAATGATTTTATTAGCACTCCAATTGCTCCTCCTGCCACTAGTGCGGAATCTTGTGATATTAATGCTGCTTTGTTGAATCTCGTTATGAAAGATCAATTTTTCGGTTCTCCTAGTGAGGATGATGCGTCCCATCTTAACACATTCATGGAATTATGCGATATGCAAAAGAAAAATGATATGGACAATGATATTGTGAAGTTGAAATTATTCCCGTTTTCTTTGCGAGATCATGCAAAAATTTGGTTTTCTTCTTTGCCTCGGAATAGTATTGATTCTTGGGATAAGTGCAAGGATGCTTTCATTACTAAGTATTTTCCGCCCGTGAAAATTATTTCCTTAGGACGCAAATCATGAATTTTAAGCAACTTGAGCATGAACACGTTGAGCAATCTTGGGAAAGAGTGAAATTGATGCTAAGAAATTGCCCTACTAATGGTTTAAATCTTTGGATGATCATACAAATTTTTTATGCGGGATTGAATTTTGTTTCTAGAAATCTTTTAGATTCCGCCACGGGTGATACTTTTATGGAAATTACTTAGGGTGAAGCTACTAAATTTCTAGACAATATTATGGCAAACTTTTCCCAATGAGCAAAATAGTGATGTCGTAGATGTGAATTTTATCTCGTGAAATAATTTCAATAACAATGCTTATAGAGGTAATCTTAATCCTAGGTATTTTCTAGTAATTCCTCTAATAATTATGGTAATTACTATGGTAATACTTATTATAATAATAATAATAGGAACACCTCTGATCTTGAGAATAATATTAAAGAATTTATCAATACTCAAAAAGTTTTCAATGCTACAATAGAATAAAAGTTGAATAAGATTGATGATATGTCTAGAAGCATTGATAGGATTTCGCATGATGTAGAAAATCTCAAGATGGAAATTTTTGTGCCCAAGGTTGAGGAGTCAATTAAAGCTTAATATGTTTCTATGGATGAAAGTAGGAAAATAACCTCTATGCTTAGAGCTAAAAGAGAATTTTTAGAAAAAACGTTTTCTAGCGATTGCTTTCATAAAAATGATGAAGATCTTAAAATGATTGGTGTTTCTTTTATTTATTCTTTGTTTAGCAAAATGAAGATTGACGATAAAGGGGCTGGAGAAGAGTCAGCTCTAGCTAGAAGGCGTCCCGATAATTTGGAGGGTGAAAATCTTGTTGAGAAAATTGATAAAAGTGGGTTTGGAGAGGTCAAAACTTTAACTAGTGATGTGCCCACTCTTTTGGATTACAAAGACTTAATTATGATAATTGTTCTTTGATTGATTGTATTTCTTTTGTTTCAATCCATGATAAATTCACCCCATGCTTATGAACAAAATAAAGCTTTTACTAACATATTGTTGATGTTATGATGAAAGCCTTGGAAGAAAAGTTGGAATTGGATGTTTAAATTCCTAGAAAATTACATGATGAATGGGAACCTACTATCAAAATCAAGATTAAAAATTATGAGTGTTTTGCCTTATGTGACTTGGGTCCTAGTGTTTCTACAATTCTGAAATCTTTATGTGATGTGCTTGGTCTTATCGATATTGAAGAATGTTCTTTAAATTTGCACTTGGCGGATTCTACTATTAAAAAGCCTATGGGAAGAATTGATGATGTTATTATTCTTGCAAATATGAATTATGTGCATTGTGTGCTTATTTTGATGAATCTATGGTTTGTATTGTGGGGTATAAGCTATAGTAAAGTTGGAATACGGTAGATATAATGCAAGAATAAAATATGAATTGGTTTGCAACAGTACTTATAGTAGTGATTTGCTTTGTTATACTAACGGATCTCATGAAGGTTTTGTTGAGTTTTGTGTGATTGAAGTTTTCAAGTTTTGGGTGAGAACACGATGGATGAAGGAATAAGGAGTAAGAAGAGCCTAAGATTGGGGATTCCCATGGCGTCCCAAGCTATTATCTAAAATAGAAGAAAGCAACTAAGCTTGGGGATGCCTGAGTGGCATCCACTCTTTCTTCTAACGACCATCGGTATTTTACTTGGAACAATATTTTTATTCGTCACATATCATGAGTTTTGCTTGGAGTGTCTTGTATTATATGAGTCTGTGCTTGTTTTGCTTTTTATTTTGTGTCATCTATCCTTGCTGGACACACCTATTTTAGGGAGCCAAAATTATGCTATGACTTCTTATAATTGCTCTCTATGCTTCACTTAAATCTTTATGAGCTATGGAATTGCTCTAGTGCTTCACTTATATCTTTTTTAGCACGGTGTGCTTTAGTATTTTTGAAGAAATGATCTCATGCTTCACTTAGATTTATTTGGGAGTTAGTAAAAAATTTAAGAAATTCTCTCATGCTTCACTTAAATTATTTTGAGAGAAGAAAAAAAATTATGCTCATGTTCTTCACTTAGATTTGTTTGAGCTATCAAAAGCAACATATGAAATTAGTCCCAAAGTGATAGATATTTAAGAGGGATGTAATAAAAACTTTCATGAAGATCATTGGACAAAATAAACTTGATTCCTTGTAATAGTTTTGCGATATGTTGATATAATATGTGAGTCATGTTGATGAGTAATTATGCTTTAGTAAGAATATTCATGTTAAGGTTTGTGATTCCCTATGCAAGAACGAAAGTCAATAGTTATGCAGTGAAATTACATCCTACTTGTGGTGCAATATTTGGTGTTAGTTATCCTCAATGCTCGCTTATGAGATTTTTTGTTTCTTGGTTGGATGCTTCCCAATGTTTTGCTAGCCTTCACTTGCACTAAGTATGATCACTGCTTGTGCATCCAAAATCATTAAACCCAGTTTTGCCACATGAGTCCACTATACCTACCCATATGTGGTATTTTCGTGCTATTCTAAGCAAATTTGTATGTGCCATCTCTAATTTTCAAAATAAATTTCTCTTTTGTGTGCTCGTACCGCTCATGAAACAGTAGGGGGTGGCTGATATTTTTCCATGCTAGATGTGTTATTCTCAAGATGAGTATTTATTCACTTGTCATTGCATGAGAGTACGACAAAGGTATTAGGGATGCCTAGTCCCGAAATGAAAAATGAATTTACTTTATGTTGTCAAATAATAAATTCCTTGGGAAGTGTTGGTATGGACGGCACCTGTGGATTCGGTTAGCCATGGCATGTGAAAGCGTGGTGGAAGAGGAATAAAATTTATTTTCTATTTGGGAACCGCCTATGATATATTTAGCATGGAAAGTATCTGAAACTACTCAATCTTTTTCATTGACAGGAAAAGCATCCCACCCAAAGTGTTTTATCTCTATATTTTTCATTTTGAGCTCTGGCACCCCTACAAATCCCTACTTCCCTTTGTGAAGGGCCTTTCTATTTTACTTTATGCAATTTTATTTTATTTTTGAGTCTCCATCTTCTCTCATAAAGCACCAACTAAGAGGCATTATGATCATCATGAGCATTGGGTGTAGCTAATATGCGAGTGTGTTTCATGAATGGATCAATGATTGAGCATAATTGGCTAGTGATAACTTGCTTTAGTGTTGATATTTTGAAAGACATGGTTGCTTGTTGATATGCTTGAGTATTGAAATCTTCATGCAAAAACTAGACTATTGCTTTGAATCATATAAAAGTCCAGATGTCCATGCTACAAAGAAAAGAATATGTGATGAACATGTTACGCAGCATTCCACATCAAAATTCTGTTTTTATCATTTACCTACTCGAGGGCGAGAAGGAATTAAGCTTGGGGATGCTGATACGTATCCAACGTATCTATAATTTTTATTGTTCCATGCCATTATGTTATCATTCTTGGATGTTTTACAATCATTTATAGCAATTTTATATCATTTTTTGGGACTAACCTATTGACATAGTGCCCAGTGCCAGTTGTTGTTTTCTGCTTGTTTTTTACTTCAAAGAAAATCAATAACAAATGAAGTTCAAACGATGCGAAACTTTTTGGTTATTTTTCTGGACCAGAAGACACATGATGGGCCAAGAAAGTACCTTAGGGGAGCTCAGAGGGGAGAACAACCCACCAGGGCGCGCCCAGGTGGGTTGTGCCCACCTCGGCCGCCTCCTGCACCGCCTCTTTGCTCTATAAATACCCCAATATTCCAGAAACCCTAGGGGAGTCGACAAAAATCAATTCCAACTGCCGCAAGTTCCAGAAACCACAGATCCAATCTAGACACCATCACGGAGGGGTTCATCATCCTCATGGGTGCCTCTCGGATGATGCGTGAGTAGTTCATTGTAGACCTACGGGTCCGTAGTTAGTAGCTAGATGGCTTCCTCTCTCTCTCTTTTGATTCTCAATACAGTGGTCTCTTGGAGATCTATTTGATGTAACTCTTTTCTGCGGTGTGTTTGTTGGGATCCGATGAAACTTGAGTTTATGATCAGATCTATGTTTATATCCATGAAATTTATTTGAGCCTTTTGATCTCTTATATGCATGATTACTTATAGCCTCGTATTTCTTATTTGAATCTTTGGTTTAGTTAGGCCGACTAGATCGATTTTTCTTGCCATGGAAAGAGGTGCTTTGTGATGGGTTCGATCTTACGGTGCTTGATCCCAGTGACAGAATGGGAAACGACGCGTATGTATCGTTTCCATTAAGGATAACAAGATGGGGTCTAATTCCTACATGAATATATCTTGTCTACATCATGTCATCGTTCTTATTGCATTACTCCGTTTTTTCATGAACTTAATACACTAGATGCATGCTGGATATTGGTCGATGTGTGGAGTAATAGTAGTAGATGCAGGCAGGAGTCGGTCTACTAATCTTGGACGTGATGCCTATATAATGATCATCGCCTAGATATCGTCATAATTATTTGAAGTTCTATCAATTGCCCAACAGTAATTTGTTTACCCACCGTATGCTTTTTTTCTTGGGAGAAGCCACTAGTGAAACCTACGGCCCCCGAGTCTCTTCTTTATCATATTTGCCTTCGAGATCTATTTTTATTCGCTTTTATTTCAGATATATATTTCCAAAAACCCAAAAATACTTTGCTGCACTTTATTTTATTCACGATCTATTTATCCAATCTACTACAATTTTATCACGTCCACTCGGCAATTTTTGGTACCGTTACCCGAAAGGGATTGACAACCCTTTAACACGTCGGGTTGCAAGTATTTGTTCTTTGTGTGCAGGAACCGTTTACGTAGTGTTGCGTGGTTCTCCTACTAGTTCGATAACCTTGGTCTCGTCACTAAGGGAAATACCTACCATTGTTGTGCTACATCATCCCTTCCTCTTTGGGGAAATATCGACGTAGTTCAAGCCGACATCAACACTGCTCAACTTCGAGCACGGGCAGGATAAGATGGAGAACTCGCCTCGCAAGCCAAAGACTACGGAGGAATGTGGATGCCGATCACAGGCCTTGGCATTGGAGACTAGTTCCGGGGCTACTGAGGGAGTCCTGGACTAAGGGGTTCTCTAGCCTCCGGCTCCCCACTTATGGGCCAGACTGATGGGCTGCTATAGAGCCGAGCTAGGGCATGGACCCGTGACTAGATAGAAGATCTTCGGATCCTTGGTGTGCCCTCCAAGTCAAGATTTAGCATGATCTTTCCTTATTTTAACCGATCATGTGTAACCCTAACCCTACTAGTGTCTATGTGAACCAGAGGGTTTTAGTCTTTAGAGGCAGAGCAACATCCTATACCCCATCAACCTAGGTCTTAGCTCAACTGATCTTGAGGTAGATCAACTCATTAACCATATCATACACATCAAATACAATCAAGCAAGACGTAGGGTTTACCTCTTAGAGAGGACCCGAACCTGGGAAAACATCGTGTTTTCCTTGTTCCCCATTGATCCTCGATCCATGGCTTGGGACCCCCTACCCGAGATCCGTCGGTTTTCACACCAACACTCGTCTTCCTGAGCATGGTACAAACCCTAACAAAACTCCAAAAACGGAGCCCTCCAGCCAGCGCGGGACGGGATCCACCACGTCTCCATGATCCAAGGACCATAGGAGACGAGGCGGACCGGTGGCGGCGCTGGTGAGAAGCCGGGAAACCCTAACTCGGAGGTTGCAGGAGGCAGGAGTGAAGGGGTATCGTATAATATGAAGCATATTTGATAGTATAAAATAATTGAATGAGAAAGCTTTGAGAAATTGTTGACTCGGTCAAAATTGGGCGACCCATTTTTAGTTGAAGACCTCAATTGAATGTGAGCTCTTTAAAACTAGGGAACATAGTGTTATAGAAGACAAGTAGATAAGATGTTAGGGGGACCTAGACTACTCATATCGCTCTGAGGGCTCCCTCATATCAGTACCTCCAGGGCGATCAGGGGGGCAACCTCAGCGCCCCGGCCGTCGCCCCCTCCCCCTCTCCTCCACCTCGTCGTCCCCAGAGACATGCGTCGGCTAAGCCTAGGCGCCGCCGGTGATGGGGACGGTGGGCATCTAGGTTGCAACCCCGCGGTCTAGAGGGACCGGCGGCGCGAGATCGCCCTTCGGTCGTTGTTTTCCCTGGAGGTTCGGCGCTTCTCTGACGACTTCGTAACGAGAGCAGATCAGGAGGGGATGTGGCCATGGTTGACTTGTCAGTGACGCCTCCGGTCAGATCTGATCTGGCCGGTGTCATTGGTGGTGGTGGCCATCTCCTTCGTCAGCGGTGGTCGACCTGAGGCTGGATGGTCAGATCTCGAGATCCGCCATCTAGTTCCAGCTGCGAGTCGGGAAGACATAGTTGCCGGTGAAAACCAAGGCGATGGCGGTGTTCTGTGTCATTACCTTGATGAAGGCATTGTCGTGTAACTATTGTCGACCCACTCGTGCTGCTCCAGGGGAAACCCTAGGATTTGGTCTTTCATATCAGACGATGGCGGTACTGCAGTATCATTTTCTCTCTTGGGAGCATTGTTTATGGAGCAGAGAGGAAAGACAGAGGCAGGAGGTGGAGAGGCTTCTTCTTGCATGGAGCTGTCGGTGGAGATGTCAAGTCATGCCTGGCCGACAAGTGCTACAGTGTACCATGCCTGGTCGGCAGGTGCTACACGCGACAGATCTTCCAAAATCTTCGCGTATGGACGGACAAGCGCGGGGCCAGTGGTTCAATGATGATGGCGACGTCTAAAACATGTGGATGTGGTGTATGCTTTAGGTCTACTGCACCGGCTGTGAGTTCCAATACGTTATGTGGAAGGATCAGCGACGTCACCGATTTTAGATATGAGGAGTGAGAGCACTACACATTATCGAGTTTTGTAGGTGTGAGTGGTGGCTTCGGGTGGCTTGATGTATATTCTTGTTAGACCTATGTTGAATAATAAATAAAGATGAATGTATGCCTGGATTGATGCAGAGCTAGGGTCTTAGCCTCCTTTTCCAAAAAAAGATGTTAGAACATGGAGGTTTGTGGCCTTAACCCTTATAGGAGCAAAATTAGATATACATTGTCTTTCTCTATTACAACCGGGATTTGATTTGGACAAGCATACCAAAGATACTAGTAGAATGCTCATGTGTTGCCACGGGCTTTTGAAATATTTTACTAAAGATATGTAAACATAATGCATGTTAATTTTCTCATGTAGAGAAAAGATAGCATGACACAATCGGGTAATAATTGAAGTCCACTTTACTTGAAATGTAAATTGATTAAAAAGGTAATTTTTTGATGTATAAATATAATATGATTATCTAACCAAAAGTTTGTTACAAATTAAAATCTACTTGATGCGCTTACGAAATTCTCGCACAATATATCAGAAATGTTGTCTATCCAAAAAATTTAGCTTACCTGCCCAGCCTTATCCTGACCTCGGCCACTCTCTCACCGCACCCACACCTCTCACTCTCTCACCCACGCACCCCTCACTCTCTGTCTTCATGTGTCGACAATACATAAACGATGAAAGTGACTGTCATGAACTACATTCTTCCTCATCTCTCCATCCAAATAGATTTTCCTAACATAGTTTCACCAATTTCTTCTATTTATGTGATGAAATGTTGTAAACGAAATGTTGTAACATTTTGTGTCGGACATCCCTCTAAACACTGTAACCTCTGCCACTTGAGATGTCCTGTACCCCCGCCTTCAAATTCGTTAATCCCCTGCCCCTTCTCAGCCAGGGGTGACCCACCTCTGGTTCTTCTTCTTCCTCATGTCGCTACTGCATTTTTATTCGACCACTCTGTCGACCCGCCCACCTCTCCTTGCCTAACCACCTACCACCCTACAGCTAGCGAGTGTTGCCGCACGTCACCCCTTGCTTGAGTCACCACCTCCGTTGATGCTAGCCATCCCTCTAAAACCTATCACCATATTTGGTGCCCACGATCTCCCACACCTCGCATTTGAGACCGTTAACCTCTTGTCTTTCCTCCACCGCCAACACCCCCCGGTATTTGAGACTGTTAACCTCTTGTCTTCCTCCACCGCCAACACACCCTGGTGCGACTACTATTCTTATTCCTCCCTCTGCCTACCTTTTCTTTGCCCACTCTATTGACCAGCCTACCTCTACCTATGGAACCTCCCCCACTGCCATGCACTAATAGCAAGTGTTGTCACACACTACCTCATCGCTCCCTACCAGAGTCATCACATCCACCGCCGGCCAACCCTCTAAATCATGCCAATCTCGAGCGCCGGCGACCTTCGACACCACAATCTCAATGGTTGGCCATATATGAAGAAGAAAGAAGGATCGAGATGGTTCTTTGAAGAAGTCATACCATGTGTTGATGCACATCATGTTCATGGATCATAGGCATACTCTCTTCTCTCGTGTTCATTATCATTTAATTATTGTCAGCCAGTAATTATTGTCAATGTGAATAAAATCCTTATAAGCAACTAAAGAAGTACCAGTGCTTAACCTTCTAATTAGACCAGTTATTTCTGTCAATGAGAATAGAATTATTGTCAGCAGTAAAAGGACTTGCCACATAATATTGCTTCAGCGTTGGTCACACAATTTCAGAGTTCAGAAACTGCTTTCAGAAATAAGTTTAGACTGGCCTTGAACTTGGCATGAATAAACTATAAAAAGAATACAATGTAAATTATTTAGTTCACTTGTTGGAGGAGTGGTTTTGCTTCATGGCGCACAATGCATCCACCTCCATCACTTTGAGCTAAAGAGCGGAGAACCTCTCAGTCATCTTGTTTATGTTAGTACGTACATGTCCTCCATGCATGAGGCTGGACTGGGTCTAGGCGTTGGCCACCTTCCCGTTGATCTCCACGTACCGGCGCTGCAGCTCCAGCCGCATTGACGGCCAGACAAACCCCCATTCAGAGACACTCTACACAACATCTTCCACCAGCCTCTCTACCTCCGGGAACCACTTCGTCAATCGACATCATCGATGCAAAATCCTGAGCAGAACCATTGACACAGAATTAGGAGCCATTGGCTGCTAAACAAGATCAAGATTGCCATGGTGTTCAGACCTTTATACATTCCATGGATAGACATGTCATGTAGGCATATGTTACCTTTGCTCCATGTGGAAAACTTGTGACAAACCATGTTGACTATTTCATCTATGAAACCAACTAAAATCATGGTCAAAAAATGAAGAAGATTATAAATGGCTAATGCAGTTGTGTTAAAATATGATAAGTCAAGGGAGTCACCATTGTGTCGCAACCTGAAGCATTCCATCATAGATAATCCCTGCACCTGCTAAAATTTGAAAAGAGCAGAACAACGCTCAAGCAAGGAGATAACTGGTACTCTTACTTAGAAATTGAACAAACGAAATTGATCACTGAAATAACAAAATGGAATATGATAGCTATCATTTCTGATACTAGGAAGCTACAAAATAGAAAACTACATTTAGATGGGAACAATCAAATATCCTAAACCGTGGAAATATTATAGCTATGGTTTCCTTTTTTTCTCTTCATGTCATTATGAACTCTTGTAAATCTCCTATCTATTGTGCTCGGTTCCTTCCAGGTTTGTTGTGAATTCCAAGTTGAAACTGTGTTATCTTCTCCAATAGCTCCTCCATGGTTTCGTACCCTCTGATGATCAGAAAATTGTAAGGAAGCTATATTAACTTGTCAGCGATGATGGTAGAATGATTAGGAACATCGTTAAGCATGTGGCACCTGGAACAGATAAGAATGCTTCGGATCGTCGAGCCATCTCTGAATTTCCTCTCGTTCATGTCAGATGCAACCTTTACTTCTCCCTTGTTCTCACCTTATGTCTGTTAGTACAAGTTAAAGTGAAACTCAATCCCTCTACCCCAAAAATTGCATAGCCAACATTTCAAGACAATGAAGTTAATATAAAAGTTTGGTTACGGAGTTCAAATCCAGCAGGGATAACATCATCTTCCATGTGACTTTTCAGGCATAAGCCTATATTCATATGACGAAGCAAATGAAACCTTGACCAAATTCAAGGAAATTAGTATCTGTTATTACCTTGAATGAAAATTGCCAGAACTTGTAGGCCTAGAGACAACACCGTACACCATGATCAGTTCATTCAGAGTTCAATTACAGTATGAATGAGTACATGCCTGAATTCCGAACACCAATACACACCACGTGCGGAAAATAGGCAGTATATTTCTGACTACACATACACAATGCTAAGATGTACACTATCCAGATAAATATCTAAAGCATCGAAATTGCGTACCTCGACAAGCTTGAGAGCCGGAATCACTCTGCAAAGAAAACCCAAAATGAGAAAAAAAACTACTTAGTGCAAGTTAGTCAGGCAGAGCACATGCGCAAGAAGCGAGTAGAACTCGTGCAAAAGAAGTTGTATAAGGACGTGCATACCCGACGACACGACGGTCGCCGTCAAGCACAGGTAGCAGTTGAACGTCCGCCGCAACACAAGATAGTCCGCACACATCTCCTCAAATATGAGGGCAGCGGGCAGCGGGTGGAGAAGGGAGACGATCGAGAGGAGCGGTGGTGCGGGGTGCTTTTTTTGGGTGCACGCGTGGGGGTGGGGGAGGGGACAAAAAAATGGAAGAAAGTGGTGGGACAAAAAAACATGGAGGCTATTCTACCAAGTGAGACATTAGGAGTAGAGATTAATTATGATATAATAACTCACTCACGAATTTCAGCAAGGCTGTTGGTGAGTTTATGGACATACGAGTAATACGAATACAGCCTAGAAGCCAAAACATCAACAGTCCTCCTGTTGAGATTCTTCAAACGAGCAATGCTAGCGTTTGCACATGCTTTAACTAGAAGAGAACATCAAATTGGTATGTTTCACTAATGATGACACAGTGGAGGAAATTCTTGGACATACCTCATCATATTTCTTGTGATCTATAAGGAAAATCAACACAAGTAGGTAGCAGTATATTTCAATCTCCGGGAGTCCATGCTTGATTGAAACTTGAGCCGCTGGAGCTGCAACATCAACATCCATCTCACTGCCATCTTCCTACAAGAGGTAACACCATATGAATATCGATCACCTCTAAGCAAGAGAATACTCCATTTTCAAAATATTGACGTGTACAGAATTAAACAGAAGCAAGTTCTAATCCCCTACGCACCCAAGCATGAGATTGCCAATTACCAATTAAGCATCAGAACAGAAGGAACATGGTTTGACATAAACTTCAATAGTGAAACTCAATTGCAAAATATGGAATTACTCGAGGATCGTACTACATCACCATACGATAACAGTTGCTTTGTGGTTGCAGCAATGATCTAGATTATGAATTCTAATAAGCCAGGTAATCCAGAACGATATGAAGTCATACATAACACGAGATACCCAAAACCGTCAATTACCAATTAATCGTCAGAAAAGAAGGAACCTGCTTTGTCGTGAACTTCAACAGTGGAACTGAATTGGAAAATCTAAAGGCTCGCATTACATCACCACATAGTAGCCGGCTAACAGTTACTCTACTACAATGGCCTAGAATATGAGTTCCCATTTACTTCTAAAAGGCCTATAAATCCAGAACGATATACCATGTCAATCGGTAGCCAAGACACATGTGTTACAATATACCATGTCAATCGGTAGCCAAGACACATGTAACACATGTAGATTAACAAAGATAGCATTAGATGCTCACATCCTTGACGATGTCATCAGATTTAGGCATAATTGCGTGTTTTTTCCAAATCACGAGAGCTCTAAAGTTGCAGGCAGAAAAAATACCTTGGGGAGGAGCGGGGAGAGGCGGGTGAAGGCCTCAGAGGAAGGGGCAGCATGAAGGCAAGGAAGGCTGCGACGTCGGGGGCGGCGAGGCGGCGGCAGAGGGCGACGGTGAGGGAGATGACGCGGGAGATCCGGGGGACCTCCTTTGTCAGCGACCCCGCCTCGACCACCGACACGGTCTCCTTCAGATTTGCAGGCACGGCGAGGCAAAAACACGTGAGCTAGCGCCCGTTGAGCGCCCGCAGCGCCGGAAGCTGAGCTAGGGTTTGGGGGACGGGGGGACGGGGGGCGAGAGGGACGGGCTACTCACGCAGCAGGGTGGAGAGAGCGGGCGCGGGCGCGTCGGCGGCCAAAGGAGCGACGGCTAGGGCGGGCTGGGCGGAGTCATTCATCTCGACGTCCTCCGGCATCGCGGCGTCGGCGACGAGGTCGAGGTGGGGGGAGGGGTAGTGCGTGCGGTGCAAGAGGGGGAATGAAAGGAAGGCCGGAGGAGGGGGTATTGTCAGGGGTAAAATTAGTAGTAACGGATAGATGAATATGAGTGTTTTCTCCGGTGAATCGGTGACCAACTCTAGGGCTTTTTTATTCCAAACTAATCTTTACCTACTCCTTTACGGAAGAAAACAGGTATAATTGGAGAGAAAAATGTGTGGAAGGAAAATTCAATCAGGCGGAAAAGGAGGGTGGAGACGAACGAACGACGTAGGAAGGAGTAGAAAGAAGATTAGTAAATTGGATTTGTTTTCTTAAAGTGCGTTATTTGTTTCCTTAAAATCCATTATTTGTTTCCTAAAGCAAAATCGCATTGATGAGATGGATTGGTTGATTGGGTAAGTTAGGAAAGTAAGATTTGTGACTTTTTGTACGGTAGGAAAGTGTTTGTTTATAAGGAAATAGTGAACAAAAAATAAATTGGTGGCGTGGTGGGAGCGGAGACGAAAAAAACTAACGAAAAAAATGGTTGAAAGTGGTGGGACGAAAATAAACCGTGAATACTATTCAACCAACTCAGACATTAGGAGTACAGATTTCCCTGACAGTACATATTGAGCCAACCGACTTTTCAACTAGACTAGGGATGGAATATAGGGGATCACCGAGTCATGGGGGTGATATATCAAGCGATCTAGTCCAACTATAACGTTGAGAACTTGTAGGATAAAGATATCTTTTCATAGATCGTACTCCCTCTGCTTTTACATATAAGTCTTTTTAGATATTTTAATACAAATTGTATATGGATGTATATAGATATATTTTAAAATTTAGATTTACTTATTTTAATTCGTATATAGTCCATAGTGAAATTTTTAAAAAGACTAATATCAGGAGGGAGTACATAGCAATTTTGAACCATTTAACCATCGGGGGAGTTGCTGAAGACGTAATGTTGAGTCAATTATGATGGGTTGTTGCCAACATCATTGCACGCCGAGAACTCGCAGTTGGGCCCAGGATGAACCACGCTTAAGAGCATTACTAGTAGAACCCTCAAACCCTCAAACCCTTATAGCAGTTTTAAGGGTTGAGAAGTGCCAGTTTTTGACACTTTTAAGGGTTGAAAAACAGGGGCAAAGACTAGAACCCTCAAACCAACCCGTAAACTGCTTTAAGGGTTGGATTTGAGGGTTCTAGTCTTTGCCTCAACCCCAACCTTTAAAACTGTCATTTCATATATCACACATTTCATCATATGACATATCACAAATTCCATCACAATTGACATAAAACAATAATCATTCTAGTTATTATTACAACACCGAATAAAACAATAATCATTCAAATTATTACAACAATGTTTGAGCAAATTACACTAATTGGTCGAATCAAATAGGACATAGAAAAGTAAAACAAAGATACATCATGGGCCAATGCGCCGCCCATCCAACTGCCAGTGGTGCTCTACTAGATCATCCCGGAGCCGACCATGAGTGGTTGCATCCTCAATCTGAGGATGTGCTTGAAGAAAAGCGTGTATGCGAGAAGGGTTTCTTTCCGGTTGCACACGGGTACCAACATTGTCATAGAAACAAGGGAGGTTTAACCCTCTCTCATCCTCTAGGATCATGTTGTGTAGAATCACACAACATTTCATGATGTTCATCAAGGTTTTTTTGTCCCAAAACCGGGCTGGACCACGAACTATGGCAAACCTTGCTTGCAAAACACCGAAAGCTCTCTCAATATCCTTGCGGGCTGCCTCTTGTGCCTTGGTGAAATGAGCCTCTTTTCTTGTTAAGGGCACCCCATTTTTCTCCTTGATGGACTTCACAAGAGTTGCCCATTCGGGATAGATGCCATCGGTGAGATAGTATCCCATTGAGTACTCATTGTCCATAATTTTGTAGTTGCAAGCTGGAGCATCCCCAGAAATTAATCTTTTGAACAAAGGAGATCTATTGAGGATATTGATATCATTGAGTGTTCCCGGCAACCCAAAGAATGCATGCCAAATCCATGTGTCCTGAGATGCTACGACCTCAAGCACAATGGTAGCATCACGGCTTTTACCGCAATACATTCTGTGCCATGCCTTTGGGCAATTTTTCCACCTCCAATGCATGCAATCAAGACTACCTAGCATCCTCGGCCTTCCCCTTTTTTCATTCATTTCCATTAATCTCTTTGTATCTTCCTCGTTTGGTGCCCGAAGATACTGCTCATCGTACAACCGGATGACCAACTTGGCAAACCTACGGACTGACTCCGTGGTTGTATCTTGCCCAATGCAAAGATACTCGTCGGTATAATCCGCGGGTATGCCATAAGCGAGTACCCGCATTGCCGTCGATATCTTTTGATATGCACTAAACCCCATGATACCGGCGGCGGATCTACGATGTTTAAAGTAATATGAGGCGGCCTCACAATCGGTGACAATCTTCACAAACAAACTACGCCGCATTCGGTACCTTCTGCGGAAGAGACGAGGAGGGTATGTAGGTACCTTGGAGAAGTAGTCTTCCATCAAATGTTCGTGTCCGAGAGCGCGGTTCCGGTAGATGGTGACTCGCCCCATCTTCAACCCTCTCCTCTGATCCATCATCTTCACGCGGTTTTCAAAGGATTGCACGTCGATGAGGAGGCTCATCATCTCGACGTCGTCGTCTTGCAACAACTCGTCGATGTCCGAATCGTCGGATGACGACCAACCCGACGAATCGGACAACGAGTCCATGTAGTTGTTGTTCACCTCCATCTACACAATACAACAAACAATAAATTGTGAGTGCCAACAATGAATCAAAAAGGAAAAAAATAAAACAAAAAGAAAGAAAAGGAAGCATACCTGCGGGGAGCTCGGGGCGGCGGCGCAGCTGCCTCTAGCCCGCCTGGCCTCTGGCGCGGCGGCTCGAGGAGGCCTGAGGCCGGCCTGCCTCTGGCCGCTGGGGCC
>NC_041389.1:470277395-470320310 GCF_002162155.2 Triticum dicoccoides | reverse complement strand
ACGGCGGCAGCGTCGAGGGGAGGCGGGGGGCCGGCCGGATTTGGGGCGGGCGACGGCCGGCGGCTTGGGAGGGAGGAAGCGGGAGGTTGGGGACGAGAAACTTCCCTCCGGCGCGACGGGGGAAGGGAGTGCGGGCTGGGGTCGAGCGCCCCCCTCCAACCCTCACTTCTACGGTTTGAAATTGGGTTTGAGGATTGGACCCTTACTTTTTTTAGGGTTTGAGGGTTTAGGGGTTCTAGTCTTTGCGTTTTTTTTGTTGCAACCCGTAAAAAAGCAGTTATTTTTGAAGGTTTGAGGGTTTAGGGGTACTACTAGTAATGCTCTTAGCTACCCCGCAGCTTGGTCAAGTAGGACATCCTGCATACAAGCCCTTGGCAGCAAGGGAACGATTTGTCATCTAGCCTAAAGCAGAGAAACCCTGGTTGGGATTCTTCATCCAAGTTTGGTATGGTCGATGGTCCAAAACAATGAGCGACGAACAATCTCCGTCCCAAAGTTATGGTTGTAAGAGCAACTTCAACGCGCAAGTTGTGGTTGTAAGAGCAACTTCAATGCACCGACGCAAACTATCCGTGCGTGTCCGTTTGGATTGATACGGACACAAATGAGGGCCCAACGCACCGATGCAAACTGACCAGCGTCCGCTTTTTGTTCGTGTGCAACCCATTTCAGGCCCAAAATTGGGTCGGGTTTGCGACGGCGCGGACACGCGCGACGCCCACCCTTGACCTCCCGCTGGCCCGCTAGTCGGTGGCAGATTGGTCATTTCCCCTTCCTCCCATTGACAGACCGCGACATCGCCGCCCAGTTCGCTCGTGCACACATACCACCCCCAGCAGCACGCCACCCCCTGATGGCCCCATACTCCGGTGTTGGTTGACTGTTTTCGTCGCCGTCGTAGCACCCCAAGGGCGACGCCACCCCACCGCCTCCGCCGCCGCAAGGTGTTCGACTTTTCGCCCGCAAGGTACAAATGGACAGTGGCGACAAGTACTTTCTCAATAATTTTATTTGCGCTTTGGATGATTCGCCGTCTGACGATGAGGAGATTATGGTTGCTGCCATTACCACATTAGTAGGCAACGGCCGATGTTTCGGGGCTCGATCCCGGGGCATACTTTGCCGTTGAAGCAATAGAGAGAGCGGCCATTGCCTACTCTAGCAAGGCTACTACCAATCTGCTAACCCGTTCTTCAAACACAACCTATTCCGGCGCTGTTTTAGATGGCTAGACATGTGTTCAACTGTATTCAGGAGGGGGGGGTTGTTCGATAATTATTTCGAATGCAAGGAGGATGCCCTCAAGAAGGTTGGCTTGTCCTCTTATCAGAAACTCGCATTCAACTGCAAGATGATTTTGTTGAGCATATATGGGCTCACGCTGGCATCAAATTGTATCGACTATTTTTTCTTCCAAATGTATTTGCGACAATTTAAATTTTATTTGCCTTATAAACTATGAGATATTATTTGTTTATGAAACTATGAGATATTTGTATTTGTTTGAATTATCTGAACTTCGGGCAAAAAAAAATTGACGCGTTCAGGCAATTTTTGTTATATGTACACAAAAAAGAAGAAATAAATGGCCACATACCGGCCACGAGGACGAATATGCGTGCACACGTTGGGTGCACTACCAACCTAAACGCAGAAGTGGGCGGGCACGCCGATCCAAATGGACAAAAAATGGATAAAGTGAGCTAGCACGCCGACCCAAATGGACAAAAAGCTGATAAACCGCATGTCTGTTTGGGTCACCAAATTGGAGTTGCTCTAAGGCTGGTCATAGTGGGGAGTAACTTAGAGGGTGCTTGGATACGTTTTAGTCCCATGACTACAAGTAGTGGGACTAAAACTTGCTAGTCTCACCCATGCTTGGATCCAAATACTAAAGAGACTAAAATCAAGGTATTGAGCATTTATTATCCTCCAAACCCTCCAATTCAGAACTCGCATGTGTTAAAGGAGAGGAATTAAATGAGGAGAGAGAGGGCTAATACATATTTTAGTAGGTTTCCTATGACTAAAAAGGTTTAGCCTCAACACTAGTCCTAGCCTCTCTTTAGTCAGGGGTGCTTGGAACTTTAGTCTCTAAAAGAAACTATTTTTAGTCAGACTAAAAATAGTCCCTTGGATCCAAGCACCCTCTTAGACTAGTGTCATATGCATGACACTAGTCTAAGTTACTACCTTTATAATGCAAAGTAACATAATAGTAGTGTCATAGATGGCTTCATTTATTAGCTTGTAGACTCATCTTATTTTGAGAAACGCTATGTTACAGTAACATATTATGTTGCCACCTCACATTAAATACTTGCCACATAAGCAAAAAAAATTTGGAGTGCGCTATGTTACTAGCTAAGTTACTCCCACTATGACTAGCCTAACAGCTCTTCTGTACAGGTTCTCTAGGGCAAAAGAAGCGGACGACCTTCTAGGAGCTGTGAGGGTCATAGACGATGCCAAAGGCTGTAGAAGTGTTGTCAACACCAGCCAAAACAGGGTGTAATATCACAACCAATCGGCAGTTTTCCGGGTCGGAGCCTAAAGGTTCCAGCTGTGCTCAAAAGTAGAAACTCCACTTCTGAATTTTGAAAGTTGTTTTGAATCAAAGGCTACTTTCAGCTTGTATGAAATTGCACCACAAGAAAGCAAATATCTTTGCCTAACCACGCAACTATTTCTCTCCAGGTATTGCTAGAAGATTGAAACAAATAAATTTGCCAGAATTTCTTCATCACGGCAGGTGCAAGTAAAAATACATAAACTCCACAAAAATGACTGGTGAATCCAAACAAAGAACTAAAAGGTAACCATTTAACAACTAAACTTCACAAGGTGATTCAGATCTGAATTTCACAAAGCATAACACCGGCTGCAAGGCCCTAGTAAGTTTAACTTGACTGTGGAGTTAACTTTCCCTTCAATGTATGTTCTCACAGCCAAGATTGATTTATATGCATCCCTTATATATGCAGTTTCCAGTGGAGGGCATTTCCTGTCCAATATATCACCAGAACACCGGTAGCTAATAGGAGTGGTGTCCAATGTAAGGCACTCAAGTGATGTTGCATTCTCAAGAATATGACGTGCTAGCTCAACCATGCTTTTTTGGGGGCAGAAACCACTGATCTTCACATTTTTGAGGTTGTGATGGCGGTGTTCTGACATTTGTCTCAGAGATGAGAGATCTCCCTCAAACCAGTCATACTTGGACTGCACAGGTGATACCTGAAGATCAAAGGCCAAGACATTCAAATTCATGATTCAAACATGGAAATTAGATGATCTTTGCAGGGTGAACAGTGACTTACAAACAAGACAAACTTCTCCAACAAAGGAGAAGCATCAAAAAGAGAAACTAAGGATAAATAATCATAGTCCCGATGAGAATGGAGTCCCAATAGATAAATAATCAAGATCTTGAGGTGGCGAAATTTGCTAGATGCCACTGGTGCATTAATTATCTGCATAAAGATGACTCTGGTTAATTATTTCCAAGATATGGCTACTGTTATATCACTTACCAACTTAACTGTGAGAGAATACCTCATAACTAGAATGTATGGTAAGAGTCTCAACTTTTGGCGCACAGGAAGGAAGGTTGTCAATAGCATAACTGATGCCACAGCTATTGTTCAACATCAGATTCTTCATCTTCCGTGACTTTCCAAACGAGAGTTGCACATTAAAATCCATTAAGCGGAATCTGGAGATATTTGGAGCATTGATCTCTAACACCTCAAGGCTACATTCAAGCACCTCCAGGAACCTGAGCCGCTGCAGCAGACAAGGTATCTCCAGGCGAATGATGTCATGACAATATTGAAGTCTCAAGTGTGCCAAAGCAAAGGAATGGGATAGAAGGCACCCTAACTCATCCCCCGTAATATGCACATTATACAGATGCAGCGTTTTCAGGGTTCTCAAACCAAGTTGAAATGTGGGATGTAAGTCCAAATTGGCAAGGTGAAGATACTGAATAGAGCCATGACATATCTCAGAGAGAAGCATGCATGGAAAGTTAAAAGTTGCATCCCTCGGGGATAGTGTAAGGTGGAGTTGTTCAATCCCTGGTGTAACCGCAATCTGGAGCCAACTGGTGAGATGATGATACGGTTCTGCATCATGAGGAATAACATAGTATTCAAGCCTCAATTTCTTCACACCAGCTCCTGAGTGGTTTCTTAAAACATGGTCAATTTTGTTGTTGTAGTCTCTTATAACATTTGAGCCTGTTGTTCTCTTACACAAATCTTCTTTGGAGCACATTGTTTCATTAGTGAAGGTAAGATTGGGATAGCATTTCCAGGAGCTTCGAAAGGACTGAGAGATACAGGCAGCACGGGCAGCATCTTGCATTGGCAGTAGGAAATGTATATGACGCCAGATGTCCTGCATACAGAAGTACAGAAGATCAGAATTTGAGGTAAAGTACTATGAAAGTCTCATAAGGAATAATACTGTAAAAGACTTGCTTTGTAAATGTTGGCTTAAGCTGGGAAAGGATGGCACAATCTACAATTAGCCAAGGGTAAGTACAAGTTGCAACTGGTTCTTGGTAGGCATAAACAGAAGGGAAAACAATGTGACATACATCGATCATGGCAAATAAAACAAGTGACACAGCTCACACGGAGAAGGTTCTAGGATCTACTCCCTCCGTCCCATAATATAAACGCGTTTTTTACACTAGTGTAGTGTCAAAAACACTCCTATATTATGGGACGGAAGGAGTAGTTCATAACTATCAACTGGATCTTAAAACTAGTGGAACAGTTTTCTGCTGGAAAGTTGCTGCAACAGAACAAAGCAAAGCTTGCTGCGGTGAAAGATATGTTCATAATTTTTATTTAGCTATGCTGCTGATAGAAGTCTAGCATTATCAGAACATACCTCTGGAAGATCTGGTCCTGGATATCTTACTTTTTTGCCACCATGAGAATTAACATCCTGTCGGCAGGGTGATCTGTTTCTTTTAGCTAATGATGAAGCAAGCCATCCATCTGAAACATCAGTATTATGTTTAGTACAGGCACCAACAGAAGGAAATAACAAGTTCAAGCACACACAAAGCTAGAATCTTTGTCCAATTTTTTGCAGGGACATGAATGACTACAAGACTCAAAGCTCTGCACAACTATTTTAGCAAGACTCCATGCACTGAGCACCTCCTCTTCCGCCCGATGATGCCAGCCGTCCTCCACTAAGCTCTCACAAACCATGCCAACTTCAACATTCATCCACCCCAGTTCTCTGTTCATTAGCGGACCAAGAAGGCCTTGGACCACACATGCACGTCCGGGGCCAAATGCGACTACCCGTGCTTCCGGCCAGACACCATGACCAATGCGACGTCAACTTCAGCCACAGAGGAGCAGCAACTCCACCTCCAAGCTCAAGCCGGGGAGGCTACTCTGATGAAGGTGGCGCACCAGCAAGCTCAAGCCAAAGAGGCTTTCCATATGGGGTCCCAGACATCACTGCCCATTTGGAAGACCAACAAGTGCAGACTCAAACCTCCTTTGACAGTATCAAAGGTGAGCTTGTGAAGCTCACATCGATGGTCTCAGAACTTGCAGTCTTCCTTAGCAAGCAGCCATGTGGGCCTGACAGCGGCTCGCTGGAACAATCCCAAACCTCTGCCTTATTCCAAACTTCACCACTTATCCTTCCACAGTTACTGAAACACCAACGCCAACAGCACAACAAACTCCTGAGCCCATTTCCTAGTGTGGAACTGACAGCAACAGTTCACGCCACACCCAACGTGTTCAACGATATGCCAGAATATGATGTACTATATGATTATGAAGTGAGCGGCTACTCAATTGTCTTCATTGAAGTGTTAGATAGCACTCCCTAAATATAAGGGATTCAGGCATTGCATTGCTTTTATATCAGAAGCTGCATATTTTTCCTGGAACTGAACGGGATGCTATAATCCCTGTAAAACAGCAAATAGAAAGCAAGAGCATTTTTTTCCTTGTGGGAATACACATTTGAGACCCTGGCAAGGACAACAGGAAGTTTAATGATCTGATTGTTGCATGTTGGCGAACAGTGTCGACAAATGCAGTACTCAAGCTCACAAATGGGAAGCCCATCCAACCTGCATCTATATTGCCTGAGCAAGCAAAAGTACAGAAAGTGCACATCCAAAGTGGCACCTACTGTTAACTGAGACAGGAAAAAAGAATCAGAATGCACTATGCAGCTCACGGTTCAATGTCATGCGCTCTTGCCAGATTTTTCAGAAGTGTAATGCACTCAGAATTATTCACAACACATGAACTTGGGTGGAATCACTCTTTCGCTGATCAATTTTCAACCTCCTTAACATGGATGAAGAATTCTGGAGAATTGCTGATTTCCTTGTAGAACAAGGAACTCACTGAGGTTGAATGTCAGGGTAGTATTATTATGAGATATTAAGAGAATATTAGACGTAAGGGTAGAAGGGTGATCTTGTATTACTAGTTGCTTGCTTTGTTTAGTAACACCCAAGAACAAAAAACCTAATTTACCTTGTTCCTCTATATAAATCATGTATCTTTTCTACAATTCCTTGCAATTACTTTATCTTAACCCTGTTTTCCTCCAGTAATTGCAGTTATTCAGTAGCTTTAGTTAGGATCTTGCATATATTTCTTGTATTACAATTATTCAGGGTCCTAAGTCCTAACAGATCCCCACTGCGAAGAGGGCTAAAAAAGCGTATTTTTATTGTAATAAAAGTTGGGTCTTTTGTCTAATTTTTTTGCAGGAACGTGAAAGAGACCTAGAATTTACAAGACTCAAATTGTGTCAATCTGAAAATCAAACTCCAGCTGAAAACAGGTATTTTAGCAAAACTACGGAATCGCCCAAGTCCAGTCAATTTCCTTCGATCTAATAAAACTGGATCTCATCAGCTACCGATATCCCCACTGCAGTTAGGGCTCCAAAAAAGTTGTTTTTAGGTAAAAGTTGGATCTTTTGTCCAATTTTTGCAGGAACGCGAAAGAGATCTACAGTCTACAAGACTCAGTTGTGTCAATCTGAAAATCATACTCCAACTGAGCACAGATATTTTAGGAAAACGGCGCAATTGCCCCCAAGGCTCGTCGAATTCCTTCGATCTAATCAAACCGGGTAACACCACGCAGTGAGATCCCCAACGCGGACAGGGCTCCCAAAAAAAAGTACTTTTATTTACGGAAAAACTCACACATGGCAGCAAGGCACAAATAGGAGAAGCCGCAGAAGGTAAATCGAGAAGAAGCTAAGTCGCGGGGCTTACTATTGGCTTCAATACGGCCACGATTTCGCTTCTGCTTCTGCTCCCGCTGCCTGGAGATGAGCCGATTCAGCGCCATCAGCCCCATGATTCGACGATGTTCAACTCTCTCCCTCCCTCCCCCTCTCCCGCTCTCTGTCTCTCTCTCTCTCTCCCTGCGTTACTTTTTTGTTGAACGGGACTCTCACTCCGCGCTACCTCCAATTTAAGGGGGGGAGGGGGGGCGCGGTCGGGTAAGAGATCCCGCTCTATCTCAAAATACCGACCCGTGTTTGAATCAGCTGGCGCGAAGGGGGAAACCAAAGTCGGCGCGAAGGGAGGAAACCAAAGTCCGAGAGACGGAATCACAGTAGGATTAGGAACCACCAAACCCTAAGGCCCCGCTTGGCTCCTCGCTTTAGGGCCCAATACACCTGTAAAATATACCCCAGTAAAATAAAAACGGATGGGCCTGTCGTTGGTGCTTGGCATGTCGTTTTTGGACTGTAAGTTTTACACTAGTTTTCTCGTTTACACCCGTATCAGGCCGGTATCCCATACAGACCAGATGCCGTCGTTTTTCCCCACCTCGCCTCTCGCTCGAGACCTAGATCGAGTTGCGCCGCCGGGAGGCGCCGGCGCTGGTGTCCACGAGGTGGTCAAGCAACGGCGTTCGCGACGGCGACGTGGTGAGGCGCAGAAGACGGTGGCCACGACGGGGGTTAGGTGCGCCGACGACGGCGACTCGTTCCTGGCCGCGACGGTGACGGCGACTCGCTCCTGGCTGCGACAGTGACGGCAACTCGCTCCTGGCCGCCGCGGCGACGTTGGCCGGCAGCTGTGACCTGACCGTGACGGTGAATCGCTCATCCTCCTCTGCTCCACCAAAGTATCCTCCCTCCTCCTCCTCCTCCTCCTCCTCTGCCATCCCTCCCCGCCCCTTCCCCGTTCAACCGGCGGTGGAGTACTCCTTGGCGACGTGGCCGTCCTGTTTGGTCGTGATTAGCCCGAACCCTCCTGCCAGTTAACAGCTGCTGCCAAAGTTTCACAAGAATTCAGTTCGTTAGCTGCTGTCGAAGTTCAGATTGATGTAAACCTAGAAATACTGATAAACAAACAGATGAACAATGGTCCAATGATTTGTTTATGAACAGGGTCCAATAAACTTCCATGGGTTTATGAATAGTTCATCTGTTTTCTTTGTCCAGTTGTGCAGATAGAATGCTAACTAAGTTGGGCCTGTTTGATAAGTTATATAACTGCAACACCTATTATTGCTACTGATATCATTGGCTCATTGCTGCCTTTGTGCAATGCAGGACTGTTAAGAGTGATTTGGAGGATTCAAGATTCTGTGAAGCTCTTTTGACATTTAAAGCTCAGAACTGAAGGTACTTAATAAACTCAAAAGCATTCAGTCCAGCTTGTGTGTGTGTGTCACTGATTTATTCTTCATTGTTTTGCGTATGTGCTTGTCTATATACATATATACTCAATTGTTACATCAATCAATAAAAGTATGGTAATATCTTTTCATGTTACACTAATCTCGTTATCTTGATGTGCTAGTGCTCCTTTTATTCCAATGTCATAACATAGATTATATATACTACTGTGTTTACTTTGAAGGAGAGTTGCGGTATTTATTTTGTAATCTCTTCTCGCTAGATAATGGATACGAGTAACCATGATGATGGATATGAGTCATGTACTGATTCTGAGGAGGAGGAGGAGGAGGAGATGATGTTTCTTGTCTTCCCGACAATATATTGTATATCTTCTAGGAGGGAAAAGATTCCAGTGAACACATCCATTCTTACGGGAGCTAAGTATATCCGAGAAATATTGGATGGCCACCCTCAACGGTGCCTTGATATTCTTAGGATGGAATCCCATATCTTCCAACTTCTATGTGACCATCTTAGATCCAAAAGTCTTCTAAAAAATTCAAAAGGAGTCAGTGTTGAAGAGCAACTAGGGATGTTTATGTACATGCTATCCAGGAATGCAAGTTATCGTACGTTGAATGATAGGTTTCAGCACAGTCCTGAAACGGTGCATAGGCATATCAATGGATGCTTCAACGCTATGAGATCATTGGCATTTGACCTTATCAAGCATAGTTCGCTAGATACTCATTGGAAAATATCAACAAATCCCCAGTTTTGGCCTTTCTTTGAGGTACATGCCATCCCTTGCTATGTACTTTAGGAATTTATATCCTCCCTTAGTATAACACATATAGTAACCATAGTTTGTTTAATGCAGAACTGCCTAGGGGCAATAGATGGGACTCATGTTCCCATGACCATAACATCCAACGAGGCTGCTCCATACAGGAATAGAAAGGGGACCCTCTCCCAAAATGTGATGGTCGCCTGCGACTTCGATCTCAACTTTGTTTATGTGTCAGCTGGTGGGGAGGGGTCTGCCTCAGATGCCGTAGTATTGAAATCTGCTATTCAATCGGGCTTCCATGTACCTCCGGGCAAGTATTATTTGGTTGACGGAGGCTACGCAAACACACCACAGTTTCTAGCTCCGTACCGTGGAGTTCGTTACCATCTAAAAGATTTCGGTAGAGGTGGCCCTCATCCAAAGAACCCCAAAGAACTATTCAATCTAAGGCATGCACGTCTACGGAACCATATAGAGCATACGATTGGTGTATGGAAAATGCGATTGCCTATTTTAAAAGTTGGCACACATTATCCAATTGACACTCAAGTCAAAATTCCTATGGCGGCAGCTGTATTTCACAATATAATCCGGAGTCACAGAGGTGATGAACAATGGCTAGATACGCAACAAATGCAAATTGACCCTCTTCTATTTGTCACTCTTCCTGATGGAGATGACATACCTCGACATGTTCCTACATCCTCAAGCAATCAAAGGGACCTTGGTAATTCTATGTGAGATGAAATTGCCAACAGGATGTGGGCGGACTATCAAAGAATTCGAAGAGAAAGATCGTCACGGAGATCTACTAGCTAATAATTTAAGTTTTTATTCTGTCAAAGTAACTTATTGTAATGATGTGGAATTTGAGATATAAAGATGACATTTGAGTTATGTTAATGTTTCATTTGAGTTATGTAAGGATGACATTTGAGTTATGTTATTAGGATCGATCCTATATATTAGCAACATTTGAGTTATGTTAATGTTTCATTTCATATTACTTGATGTGATTTTGCATTTTCATATTCTTATATTTCTTAATGTGATGTTGGATTTTCACATTCTTATGTTGCTTAATGTGATCAGATTCTTGTATTGATTTATTGCTAAAGTTACATTGTCATAGGTTCAATATGACGCAAAATAGGGCTAAGTGGACAGCAAGGTATGAGAAAGGTCTCGTGGAGGTACTTACAGAGTACAATCTATCTCATTACCGTGGCCAAAATGGGTGGACTATCGAAGGATGGAATCAAGTTGTCAAGGAACTGAACAATTTATATCCAGAGACAAGGTTTACCAAGGATCAGGTTCAAGATAAGGAAGCTCAGTTGAAAAAGCACTACAAAAATATCAAGTTGATAGTCAACCGCTCTGGAATATCATGGAATGATATTGCATGTGTGATCAATACCACGCCTGAAGAATGGGAAGAGATCATTGCAGTAAGTTTTTATTCCTTCTAACTTTTGATTTCCTTATATGTGCATGAACTTTTCATGCCTATGCATGATCTGCTCGCACCTTTCTATTAATTATGTAGGAGGACCCAAAGCTCAAAATGTATGAAGGAAAGAGCTTTCCATTGTACGAGGCATTGGGTGTGCTCTATGAAGGACACATTGCGCAAGGAAGACATTGCCTCACATCAAGGAAGCCTCCAATTGGCACAAAAACAGGTAGCAACTTTGGAGCGAAGGATAAGATGGTTGCAAGCACTAGCAAGAAAAATACAAGACATGGAAGAGATGACAACATAAGGACTTCTTCAATAATTGACATCAATGATACTCCTACATCAGATGATGTGGATGAAAGAGAGAACACTGTCAATGACGAGGAAGAATTAGGCAGTGAAGATGCTGATGGCGATCAACCACAAATAAGTGAATCAAGTGCCAAAGGGGAAAAACTAAGAAACAAAAAGGTGCCACATCTGTACAGCGGCTTGAAGATTCCATGATGGCTTATGTGAATTTCAAGAAAGAGCAAGCTTCCAAGAAGGAAAAAGTGTCACAGCAAGGAAAACAGCCCTCAATTACAGAATGCTTGCAGGTCTTGAATGACATGGATGATGTTCCCGACGAGGTCAAAATCTTTGCCTCTGATGTTTTCAAGGATGCAGCAAATCGTGAGATTTTCCTGGGTTACAACTCAAGATTGTGGGGTATGTGGCTAAAGAAGGAAGTCGACAAGATTAGTCCTCAGCCTCCTCCTTGTAAGTACCATTATCTTGGTTTTCTGCATTTCTTCTCCCCACTAAAGATAAGTGTGTAAGGCTTAGTTGAGCAAGTATTCCTTTGCAGCTCAGTTTTCATCTGGCGGTATTCCTTCAATCAATCTGGTGCTCTGAGCAAAGGTATTGTCTGTGCTCCTTTTATTTCCATTAGGTGAAGCATACCTTGCTTGCTCCTGGAGTCCCTTTGGCCTCAACGAGGCTCCGCTAGTGGGAGGGAGTAACATAATATTCTGGACATGTTTGTTATTATCCACAATAGACCTGTGTTGAGAACTTGCAATTTTTGAAGCTATCATTTTTTGCATTCAAAATCATATAGACCTGCTGCTGTCTAGAACATATTTTCTTATTTAAGATGTTGTTTATATTGCTGCCATGTTGTTTCTTCATATCGGTGTTTTTTGAAAAATAATATGGTTTCTTTAAATTTAGTGACATGCTATGGCTACCTTGTACCATCTGGCTCCCCTTGGTAATTCAGGATTTTGTGCTAATCTTTTTGACATACATGGTTGTTCTTGACATGTGTGGCTGGTATCCTTCATAGAGCACAAAGTGTTCTTACATAGCTAATGTTTTTCATTTTTTTTCTTTTCAGGATGTCCTTTCACATGATTCTATGATTACCCGAGTCCATGAAGCAATCAATAATCTTCCTGAAATATTTTATGTCTAAGCGCACAATGATTGAACAATTGCCTCAATAAATTTGGTTATGTAGCATGCGGACGAGACGAGACAAGTATGCCTCGATAAATTTGTAATTTAAACTACTGACTTTGAGCACTATGAGTTATCGGAACTATGTTCAAATGGATGATTGCAAAAAATATTATCCTTTTTTTGATGTGGTTGTACTGTTATATAAATCAAAAATTCAGCTCATTTTATACCTGTGCAATTTGTGTGCAAGTGCAGTCTGTGCTGTTGAAAATTATGTACGTGTGTATTAGAAAGTCTGTGCTGTTGAAAAGCTATACATTTGGGTGCCATGCATATTTGAACATATATGTAGTGCTGCAACTTGGGCGCCATGTATATTTTACAACCGAATTGAAACTGGAGCCAACTTACAGGGGTGGCAGAAAAACAACATTCCAAGCGGAGGCTAGAAGGGGAATGGAAATACAACCCTGTGGCATGTATTCGGTTTGAGACTAGTATAATACAGGTGTAAAATGTTACAGGGGTGGCAGAAAAACAACATTCCAAGCGGGGCCTAAGGCTTCGTTTGGTACAGATCGGAGGGATTTTCAGCTAATTTTCCTCGTCTGGCCCAAAACCCTCGCTCCCCGTTGGCCCATTTGGTATGCGGGGTTTTGACGGCCCAAGACCTCCTCCCTTACCCTCCTTTCCACGCGGTTCAGAGCCCTTGAGGGGTGAGTCATGGATTTGGGAGGAGACACCACCGCCTACTAAACACGGTGTCGCGCGCTGCCTGCTCAGCGCCCATCGCCCCGCCGCATTGTCTTCGGCGTACTGGCCTTCTCCCCAGTAATAAGTCATCGCCTTCCTTCCTTCCCCTCGTCGTATAGGTTTATTCCATCCGCCCGGCCATTGTTGCCACCTTGTCCCCTCCCCCCACCACCCGACGAGCTCACCTAGCACGATGTCTCTGAGGGCACTAAGGTCGTCACCAAGTTCACCTATGTCACATCCCAGATTTCTCAAACCTGGTAAAATTTCACACAGAATAAAAAATTTCTAGGAAAAGCCCATGATTGCCTAGAAGTGCTTGTGATTGACTTTGAATTGTTTGTTGTTGCTTGACTGTTTGGCTAGAAGTGTTAAAATCCCAATGTCACTAGTGGAACCCTAGCTAGCCTCTGGAAGAAACCAAACCATTTTGAAATATTTATTTGGGCATAAGGCTACCCTTAACAAGTCCCAAGAAATGTTCAAACCGAAATAGTTTCCCAATAATTGAGTTGGATTTGTTTGGAATCAATTCAAAATCAAAAGGAAATTATTTTAAAATGGCTTTGCATTTATTTGCCATGAGAATGAATCCCCTAAGTCCAAATAATTAGTTTGACTTTCTGCCAATTTTTCAAATTGGATTTGAAACGCATTTGGTTTTGGAACCAAATTCAATTTCGAAAGGGAAAATAATAAGTGCAAAATTGTTTGTCCAAAATGCCCAAACAAAAAGTAGGCATAGTCACAAATATTCTTTTTGGAATCTAGAAAATAGTCTTTGTTGCAAGAAAAAATAAATTCAAAATAGAATTGAATTTACAGAGAAATTAGAAAAAGAAAAGGAGAAAAGGAAAAAAAGAAAATGAAAAAAAAGGCTCAGCTGAGCTAGCCCAGCTAGCTAGCCGAGGCCAGCAAGCCAGCGCATGCACGGCCCAGCCCAGCCGCCCACTCGTGCGCTCTCTCTCTCCTCTCTCTCTCGCTGACTGACGGGGCCCGCCCGTCAGCTCCTTCGTCCCCAACCGCGGGACGCCTCTACCCACGACTAGAGCACGACACACATGACCTCTGTCTTGGGAACAAATCTGACAGTAGAGATAGGGGTTACGTAGAAGAGGGCAGAGTCTAGCTACGGTGAGGCTGTACACTCGGTTTTACGAGTTCAGACCCCTCTCGGAGGAGGTAACAGCCCTACGTCTCGGTGCCTCAGAGGCTTTGTTGATTGGAGTGTTGAGTTACAGGGGGTGCGAACCCTTGTGCAAGAGGGGAGGGGTGGCTTATATAGAGTACGACGACCCCTCGCAGCCCTTAGTTACGCAAGGGTTCAATGAGAGTATAATGTCATGAACGTTACCAGTAACGCATGCGCTTAATGATCTTTAAGGCGACGGAGTGAATGACCGACTGTTGCTATCTAGAGGTGACCCTATGTCTTCAGCCGTCGAGTGGATTATTGTACTCCGGGTGAATGACGACAGTCGAGTGGAATTGGGATATCCGAGTGGATTGCACTCTATGATGATTACAGTCGGTATCTTCTTTCTATCTTTGTAGGTCTTGGCCTCTTGTGTAGTGTCCTTGGGTAGGGCATATAGGTCAGGCCCACGACCCTACCATAGGTACATGTCATCGTCATTAGCCCCCAAATGGATCGAGGACCGAGTGAACAAGGATGGAAGTAACTTCGACATGACTCAATGTCTCTAAGACACCTTCTTGGAGGTCTGATAGTATGTAAGTCGTTAAAGCCTCCGTCAGTCGCCCCGATCGATTCTGTCTTCTTGAATATCCGAGTGAAATAAACAGCATAGCACTGAGTAGATTGGATTTGTGTATCCCTTGACATGATTGATTGTTCCACCAGATCCCGGATCTCATGGGATTTGAATTTTTTTTGGAGAAGAGCGTGGGCTGGCTATGGCGCGGTTATCGGAACAAACAGGGAGGGACTCCTCGATCTTCGCTCTGCCTTTTTTTGCCATGTATCGGGCCGGTGCGCGGTTGTGGGATGTGCTGAGATTGCGCGGACCCACAGGTCAGTCACTCGAATGCACGGGTATAAAGGGTGACGTGGTCGGGGCGTGCAACAGTGTCCACCACTTTTCCTCTTTCTTCCTCATCTCTCTGCTTCGATCACTGTAGCGCAGTGCCACTCTGCTCGTTACCGTCAGTCAACCGCGGAGATGACGAAAGACATGACGAAGGCATTGGAGCGCGCTAAGAAGACGGGCAAGGGCAAAAAGGGGTCGACTTCTCGAGCTGTGCTGCCGCCTGGATGGATCTAGGGGGACTGGCTGCGCTCGACGGTCACAACGGAGGATCTCAAGGGGCTCGCCGTCGACGGCCTGATAGCTCCCTGATCTTGGAGGTTGCCAGAGGGGGAGACTGAGCCAGTGTCGCGCGACGGCGAGCGAGTTCTTCTTCTCACCCACATGGAGAGAGGTTTTTCTCTTCCTCCCCATCCATTCTTCCGCGGTTTCTTGAACTTTTTTGGCGCACAAATCCATCACTTTCCCCCAAACACCATATCGTATATTGCTGCCTTTGTTTCAATGTGTGAGAACTTTCTGGGATGCCACCCACATTGGGGGTTATTCAAACATATCTTCACCTGCCGATCTCAATCGGTTAAGAAAGCCAATCCAACTGATGAGATAACCCACGTGATAGGTGAGAACCCGATGAACGAGTTCACGCCCGAGGGTGGCCCGGTCTTCACGTCGTAGGATTGAATCGGGAGGGATAACTAGCTGCAAGCAGCTGGGATAACTAGCTTTATACCTGCCAAGGTTGGATGTAACCCGTACGTTGGGGATGGCTGACCGGAGCTACAAGAAGTCCAACCCGCTGTCCGAACAATCGCAGAACCACAAACCGGGACTAATCCACACAAAACGGCCAGAACCGTAGAGCACGAACTAGGGGAACCAGAGGCTCCTTCTCGCGAATTCGAATGAACTCACAAGAGCAGAGGTAGAAAGATATCTCGGATCTCTCTAGCAGTCTTGTTGCATAAGCTTGTAGCTGAATGGTTTGACAAAAGGTGTTTAAGAGGATGGGGGAGATGGAGTTTTATAGCAGGGACAACCCACCTTAACTAGGTGTGAAAATGGTTTCAAAAGTAAGCAGGTTTGCATGGCTTCCTTGGGGGAATAAGCAGTCAACTTTGGGAGTTGTTGGGGAGCTCCTCGGAAATTTGCGAAGCCCTGACAGCCGGGACACCTTCCACGAGAATGACTAGTACTTTTGACTCACAACTCCAAATGATGTGAGGTTTTTTGCATTGGAAAGATGTTGGGGAACGTAGTAATTTCAAAAAAATTTCCTACGCACACGCAAGATCATGGTGATGCATAGCAACGAGAGGGGAGAGTGTTGTTTACGTACCCTCGTAGACCGAAGCGGAAGCGTTGATGCAACGTAGAGGAAGTAGTCGTACGTCCTCCCGGTCCAACCGATCCAAGCACCGTTACTCCGGCACCTCCGAGTTCTTGACACACGTACAGCTCGATGACACACCCCGATCTCCGATCCAGCAGAGGCGCGGCGAGGAGTTCCATCAGCACGACGGCGTGGTGACGATCTTGATGTTCTCCTGTCGCAGGGCTTCGCCTAAGCACCGCTACAATATGACCGAGGTGTAATCTCGTGGAGGGGGGCACCGCACACGGCTAAGGAACGATCTCAATGATCAACTTGTGTGTCTAGGGTGCCCCCCCGCCCTCGTATATAAAGGAGGGAGGGAGGAGGAGGCCGGCCTAGGGAGGAGGCGCGCCATAGGGGGGGCAAACCTACTCCAAGTAGGTTTGGCCCCCCTTTCCTATTAGGAGTAGGAGAAGGAAGGAAGAGGGGGGAGGAGAGAAGGAAAGGGGGGGGGCCCTTCCCAATTCGGATTGGGCTTGGGGGGGGGGGGCGCCCCCTCCCTTGCTCCTTCTCCATCCCTTCCACTAAGGCCCAATAAGGCCCATATACTTACCGGGGGGTTCCGGTAACCTCCCGGAACTCCGGTATATTCCCAATCTCACCCAGAACCTTTCCGGTGTCCAAATATATCCGTCCAATATATCAATCTTTATGTCTCGACCATTTCGAGACTCCTCGTCATGTCCGTGATCACATCCGGGACTCCGAACAACCTTCGGTACATCAAAATACATAAACTCATAATATAACTGTCATCGAAACCTTAAGTGTGCAGACCCTACGGTTCGAGAACAATGTAGACATGACCGAGACACGTCTCCGGTCAATAACCAATAGCGGGACCTGGATGCCCATATTGGTTCCTACATATTCTACGAAGATCTTTATCGGTCAAACCGCACAACAACATACGTTGTTCCCTTTGTCATCGGTATGTTACTTGCCCGAGATTCGATCGTCGGTATCCAATACCTAGTTCAATCTCGTTACCGGCAAGTCTCTTTACTCGTTTCGTAATACATCATCTCGCAACTAACTCATTAGTTGAAATGCTTGCAAGGCTTAGGTGATGTGTATTACCGAGAGGGCCCAGAGATACCTCCCCGACATTCGGAGTGACAAATCCTAATCTCGAAATATGCCAACTCAACAAGTACCTTTGGAGACACCTGTAGAGCACCTTTATAATCACCCAGTTACGTTGTGACGTTTGGTAGCACACAAAGTGTTCCTCCGGTAAACGGGAGTTGCATAATCTCATAGTCACGGGAACATGTATAAGTCATGAAGGAAGCAATAGCAACATACTAAAACGATCGGGTGCTAAGCTAACGGAATGGGTCATGTCAATCAGATCATTCAACTAATGATGTGACCTTGTTAATCAAATAACAACTCCTTGTTCATGGTTAGGAAACATAACCATCTTTGATTAACAAGCTAGTCAAGTAGAGGCATACTAGTGACACTCTGTTTGTCTATATATTCACACATGTATTATGTTTCCGGTTAATACAATTCTAGCATGAATAATAAACATTTATCATGATATGAGGAAATAAATAATAACTTTATTATTGCCTCTAGGGCATATTTCCTTCAGTCTCCCACTTGTACTAGAGTCAATAATCTAGATTACATAGTAATGATTCTAACACCCATGGAGTCTTGGTGTTGATCATGTTTTGCTCGTGGAAGAGGCTTAGTCAAGGGGTCTGCAACATTCAGATCCGTATGTATCTTGCAAATCTCTATGTCTCCCACCTGGACTAGATCCCGGATGGAATTGAAGCGTCTCTTGATGTGCTTGGTTCTCTTGTGAAATCTGGATTCCTTCACTAAGGCAATCGCTCCAGTATTGTCACAAAAGATTTTCATTGGACCCGATGCACTAGGTATGACACCTAGATCGGATATGAACTCCTTCATCCAGACTCCTTCATTGGCTGCTTCCGAAGCAGCTATGTATTCCGCTTCACATGTAGATCCCGCGACGACGCTTTGCTTTGAACTGCACCAACTGACAGCTCCACCGTTTAATGTAAACACGTATCCGGTTTGCGATTTAGAATCGTCCGGATCAGTGTCAAAGCTTGCATCAACGTAACCATTTACGATGAGCTCTTTGTCACCTCCATATACGAGAAACATATCCTTAGTCCTTTTCAGGTACTTCAGGATGTTCTTGACCGCTGTCCAGTGATCCACTCCTGGATTACTTTGGTACCTCCCTGCTAGACTTATAGCAAGGCACACATCAGGTCTGGTACACAGCATTGCATACATGATGGAGCCTATGGCTGAAGCATAGGGAACATTTTTCATTTTCTCTCTATCTTCTGCAGTGGTCGGGCTTTGAGTCTTACTCAACTTCACACCTTGTAATACAGGCAAGAACCCTTTCTTTGCTTGATCCATTTTGAACTTCTTCAAAACTTTGTCAAGGTATGTGCTTTGTGAAAGTCCAATTAAGCGTTTTGATCTATCTCTATAGATCTTAATGCCCAATATGTAAGCAGCTTCACCGAGGTCTTTCATTGAAAAACTTTTATTCAAGTATCCCTTTATGCTATCCAGAAATTCTATATCATTTCCAATCAATAATATGTCATCCACATATAATATTAGAAATGCTACATAGCTCCCACTCACTTTCTTGTAAATACAGGCTTCTCCAAAAGTCTGTATAAACCCAAATGCTTTGATCACACTATCAAAACGTTTATTCCAACTCCGAGAGGCTTGCACCAGTCCATAAATGGATCGCTGGAGCTTGCACACTTTGTTAGCTCCCTTTGGATCGATAAAACCTTCTGGTTGCATCATATACAACTCTTCTTCCAGAAATCCATTCAGGAATGCAGTTTTTACATCCATTTGCCAAATTTCATAATCATAAAATGCGGCAATTGCTAACATGATTCAGACAGACTTAAGCATCGCTATGGGAGAGAAGGTCTTATCGTAGTCAACCCCTTGAACTTGTCGAAAACCTTTTGCAACAAGTCGAGCTTTGTAGACAGTAACATTACCGTCAGCGTCAGTCTTCTTCTTGAAGATCCATTTATTATCAATTGCTTGCCGACCATCGGGCAAGTCAACCAAAGTCCACACTTTGTTCTCATACATGGATCCCATCTCAGATTTCATGGCTTCAAGCCATTTTGCGGAATCTGGGCTCACCATCGCTTCTTCATAGTTTGTAGGTTCATCATGATCTAGTAGCATGACTTCCAGAATAGGATTACCATACCACTCTGGTGCGGATCTTACTCTGTTCGACCTACGAGGTTCTGTATTAACTTGATCTGAAGTTCTATGATCATTATCATCAACTTCCTCACTAGTTGGTTTTGACGTCACAGAAACCGGTTCCTGTGATGTATTATTTTCCAACAAGGGAGTAGGTACAGTTACCTCATCAAGTTCTACTTTCCTCCCACTCACTTCTTTCGAGAGAAACTCCTTCTCTAGAAAGGATCCATTCTTAGCAACGAATGTCTTGCCTTCGGATCTGTGATAGAAGGTGTACCCAACTGTCTCCTTTGGGTATCCTATGAAGACACATTTCTCCGATTTGGGTTCGAGCTTATCAGGTTGAAGTTTTTTCACATAAGCATCGCATCCCCAAACTTTAAGAAACGACAACTTTGGTTTCTTGCCAAACCATAGTTCATAAGGTGTCGTCTTAACGGATTTCGACGGTGCCCTATTTAACGTGAATGTGGCCGTCTCTAAAGCATAGCCCCAAAACGATAGCGATAAATCTGTAAGAGACATCATAGATCGTACCATATCAAGTAAAGTACGATTACGATGTTCAGACACACCATTGCGTTGTGGTGTTCCGGGTGGCGTGAGTTGCGAAACTATTCCACATTGTTTTAAGTGTAGACCAAACTCGTAACTCAAATATTCTCCTCCATGATCAGATCGTAGAAACTTTATTTTCTTGTTACGATGATTTTCAACTTCACTCTGAAATTCTTTGAACTTTTCAAATGTTTCAGATTTATGCTTCATTAAGTAGATATACCCATATCTGCTTAAATCATCTATGAAGGTGAGAAAATAACGATATTCGCCACGAGCCTCAACATTCATCGGACCACATACATCTGTATGTATGATTTCCAACAAAGCTGTTGCTCTCTCCATAGTACCGAAGAAAGGCGTTTTAGTCATCTTGCCCATGAGGCATGGTTCGCAAGTACCAAGTGATTCATAATCAAGTGGTTCCAAAAGACCATCAGTATGGAGTTTCTTCATGCGCTTTACACCGATATGACCTAAACAGCAGTGCCACAAATAAGTTGCACTATCATTATCAACTCTGCATCTTTTGGCTTCAACACTATGAATATGTGTATCACTACTATCGAGATTCATCAAAAATAGACCACTCTTCAAGGGTGCATGACCATAAAAGATATTACTCATATAAATAGAACAACCATTATTCTCTGATTTAAATGAATAACCGTCTCGCATCAAACAAGATCCAGATATAATGTTCATGCTCAACGCTGGCACCAAATAACAATTATTTAGGTCTAATACAAATCCCGAAGGTAGATGTAGAGGTAGCGTGCCGACCGCGATCACATCGACTTTGGAACCATTTCCCACGCGCATCGTCACCTTGTCCTTTGCCAGTGTTCGCTTAATCCGTAGTCCCTTTGTTCACCTTGCCATCCTTTTTATCCGCCAAATACTTGGGGCAGTTCCGCTTCTAGTGACCAGTCTGCTTGCAGTAGAAGCACTCAGTTTCAGGCTTAGGTCCAGACTTGGGTTTCTTCTCTTGAGCAGCAACTTGTTTACTGTTCTTCTTGAAGTTCCCCTTCTTCTTCCCTTTGCCCTTTTTCTTGAAACTAGTGGTCTTGTTAACCATCAACACTTGATGCTCCTTTTTGATTTCTACCTCCGCAGCCTTTAGCATTGCGAAGAGCTCGGGAATCGTCTTATCCATCCCTTGCATATTATAGTTCATCACGAAGCTCTTGTAGCTTGGTGGAAGTGATTGGAGAATTATGTCAATGACGCTATCATCCGGAAGAGTAACTCCCAGTTGAATCAAGTGATTACAATACCCAGACATCTTGAGTATGTCCTCACTGACAGAACTATTCTCCTCCATCTTGCAGCTATAGAACTTATTGGAGACTTCATATCTCTCAATCCGGGCATTCTTCTGGAATATTAACTTCAACTCCTGGAACATCTCATATGCTCCATGACGTTCAAAACGTCGTTGAAGTCCCGGTTCTAAGCCGTAAAGCATGGCACATTGAACTATTGTGTAGTCATCAGCTTTGCTCTGCCAGACGTTCTTAACATCGTTAGTTGCATCAGCAGCAGGCCTGGCACCCAGCGGTGCTTCCAGGACGTAATTTTTCTGTGCAGCAATGAGGATAATCCTCAAGTTACGGACCCAGTCCGCGTAGTTGCTACCATCATCTTTCAACTTAGCTTTCTCAAGGAACGCATTAAAATTCAACGGAACAATAGCACGGGCCATCTATCTACAATCAACATAGACAAGCAAGATACTATCAGGTACTAAGTTCATGATAAATTTAAGTTCAATTAATCATATCACTTAAGAACTCCCACTTAGATAGACATCTCTCTAGTCATCTAAGTGATCACGTGATCCAAATCAACTAAACCATAACCGATCATCACGTGAGATGGAGTAGTTTTCAATGGTGAACATCTTATGTTGATCATATCTACTATATGATTCACGCTCGACCTTTTGGTCTCTGTGTTCCGAGGCCATATCTGCATATGCTAGGCTCGTCAAGTTTAACCTGAGTATTCTGAATGTGCAAAACTGGCTTGCACCCGTTGTAGATGGACGTAGAGCTTATCACACCCGATCATCACGTGGTGTCTGGGCACGACGAACTTTGGCAACGGTGCATACTCAGGGAGAACACTTCTTGATAATTTTTTTAGTGAGAGATCATCTTAAAATGCTACCGTCAATCAAAGCAAGATAAGATGCATAAAGGATAAACATCACATGCAATCAATATAAGTGATATGATATGGCCATCATCATCTTGTGCTTGTGATCTCCATCTCCGAAGCACCATCATGATCACCATCGTCACCGGCGCGACACCTTGATCTCCATCGTAGCATCGTTGTCGTTTACGCCATCTATTGCTTCTACGACTATCGCTACCGCTTAGTGATAAAGTAAAGCAATTACAGGGCGTTTGCATTTCATACAATAAAGCGACAACCATATGGCTCCTGCCAGTTGCCGATAACTTCGGTTACAAAACATGATCATCTCATACAATAAAATATAGCATCATGTCTTGGCCATATCACATCACAACATGCCCTGCAAAAACAAGTTAGACGTCCTCTACTTTGTTGTTGCAAGTTTTACGTGGCTGCTACGGGCTTAAGCAAGAACCAATCTCACCTACGGATCAAAACCACAACGATAGTTTGTCAAGTTGATGCTGTTTTAACCTTCGCAAGGACCGGGCGCAGCCACACTCGGTTCAACTAAAGTTGGAGAAACTGACACCCGCTAGTCACCTGTGTGCAAAGCACGGCGGTAAAACCAGTCTCGCGTAAGCGTACGCGTAATGTCGGTCCGGGACGCTTCATCCAACAATACCGCCGAACCAAAGTATGACATGCTGGTAAGCAGTATGACTTATATCGCCCACAACTCACTTGTGTTCTACTCGTGCATATAACATCAAACCATAAAAACCTAGGCTCTGATACCACTGTTGGGGAACGTAGTAATTTCAAAAAAATTCCTACGCACACGCAAGATCATGGTGATGCATAGCAACGAGAGGGGAGAGTGTTGTCTATGTACCCTCGTAGACCGAAGCGGAAGCGTTGACGCAACATAGAGGAAGTAGTCGTACGTCCTCCCGGTCCAACCGATCCAAGCACCGTTACTCTGGCACCTCCGAGTTCTTGACACACGTACAGCTCGATGATGCACCCCGATCTCCGATCCAGCAGAGGCGCGGGGAGGAGTTCCGTCAGCACGACGGCGTGGTGACGATCTTGATGTTCTCCTGTCGCAGGGCTTCGCCTAAGCACCGCTACAATATGACCGAGGTGTAATCTCGTGGAGGGGGGCACCGCACACGGCTAAGGAACAATCTCAATGATCAACTTGTGTGTCTAGGGTGCCCCCCCGCCCCCGTATATAAAGGAGAGAGGGAGGAGGAGGCCGGCCTAGGGAGGAGGCGCACCATAGGGGGGGCAAACCTACTCCAAGTAGGTTTGGCCCCCCTTTCCTATTAGGAGTAGGAGAAGGAAGGAAGAGGGGGGAGGAGAGAAGGAAAGGGGGGGCCGACCCCCTTCCCAATTCGGATTGGGCTTGGGGGGGGGGGGCGTGCCCCCTCCCTTGCTCCTTCTCCGTCCCTTCCACTAAGGCCCAATAAGGCCCATATACTTACCGGGGGGTTCCGGTAACCTCCCGGAACTCCGGTATATTCCCAATCTCACCCGGAACCTTTCCGGTGTCCAAATATATCCGTCCAATATATCAATCTTTATGTCTCGACCATTTTGAGACTCCTCGTCATGTCCGTGATCACATCCGGGACTCCGAACAACCTTCGGTACATCAAAATACATAAACTCATAATATAACTGTCATCGAAACCTTAAGCGTGCGGACCCTACGGTTCGAGAACAATGTAGACATGACCGAGACACGTCTCCGGTCAATAACCAATAGCGGGACCTGGATGCTCATATTGGTTCCTACATATTCTACGAAGATCTTTATCGGTCAAACCGCACAACAACATACGTTGTTCCCTTTGTCATCGGTATGTTACTTGCCCGAGATTCGATCATCGGTATCCAATACCTAGTTCAATCTCGTTACCGGCAAGTCTCTTTACTCGTTCCATAATACATCATCTTGCAACTAACTCATTAGTTGAAATGCTTGCAAGGCTTAAGTGATGTGTATTACCGAGAGGGCCCAGAGATACCTCCCCGACATTCGGAGTGACAAATCCTAATCTCGAAATACGCCAACTCAACAAGTACCTTTGGAGACACCTGTAGAGCACCTTTATAATCACCCAGTTACGTTGTGACGTTTGGTAGCACACAAAGTGTTCCTCCGGTAAACGGGAGTTGCATAATCTCATAGTCACGGGAACATGTATAAGTCATGAAGGAAGCAATAGCAACATACTAAAACGATCGGGTGCTAAGCTAACGGAATGGGTCATGTCAATCAGATCATTCAACTAATGATGTGACCTTGTTAATCAAATAATAACTCCTTGTTCATGGTTAGGAAACATAACCATCTTTGATTAACAAGCTAGTCAAGTAGAGGCATACTAGTGACACTCTGTTTGTCTATATATTCGCACATGTATTATGTTTCCGGTTAATACAATTCTAGCATGAATAATAAACATTTATCATGATATGAGGAAATAAATAATAAGTTTATTATTGCCTCTAGGGCACATTTCCTTCAAAAGATAATTTGATGGAGCTTCTGGTGATGTGTCCCCATGTCCCCGTCTCTCCACTACATGGGTGTGGCACAATGAAACATCAGAGGGAAAAACTGACAGCATCAGCTGTCGGATTTTGGGATCCGGCAACCCGTGAGAGGTTCGAACACTGGGGTGCGTGCGGAGATCTCAACCTGTCCAGCCTGCCTACTCGTGATCCTCTCTAGCCTAGCGCGAAGAGCTCATAGAGACACAAAGACACAGATATTTATACTAGTTCGGGCCACCGTTGTGGTGTAATACCCTACTCTAGTGTGGTGTGGTGGATTGCCTTGAGGAGCTATGGATGAACTGGTACAAAGGATGAACAAGCTCAGGAGGTGAGGTGTTATTTAGCCGGTGTGGTGCTCTACTTGTCCTGGTTTTGGTCCTTTCTATGGTGATGGCTAAGCTTATATATAGTGCCTTGGTCCTCCTCCCAAATATGAGTGGGAAGGGATTCCACAATGGCGTGATTTCAAAGGGGACAAGTAGTACAGTCTATCCTGACAAAAGTAGTCTTCGCCTGCGAAAAGCCTCTGGCCGTGACGCCGCGGTGGGCTCAGTGATGACCTCTGCCCTGCCATCCTGGCGGTCTTGGTCTCGTTGCACCAGAATGGAAACCTTTGGCTGATTCCTCGGGACTCCGCGCCTGCGGCTTGCCTCCCTTGCACCAAAGAGGAAACCTGCGCTCTGCGCCCGCATGGCCTTGGTCGTCATGGCTCACATTAGCTGAGCCTCATGAAGTTTTTCAATGAAAGACCTCGGTGAAGCTGCTTATATATTGGGCATCAAGATCTATAGAGATAGATCAAGATGCTTAATTGGACTTTCACAAAGTACATACCTTGATAAAGTTTTGAAAATTTCAAAATGGATCAAGCAAAGAAAGGGTTCTTGCCTGTAATACAAGGTTTGAAGTTGAGTCAGACTCAATGCCCGACCACTGCAGAAGATAGAGAGAAAATGAAAGATGTTCCCTATGCTTCAGCCATAGGCTCTATCATGTATGCAATGCTGTGTACCAGACCTGATGTGTGCCTTGCTATTAGTTTAGCAGGGAGGTACCAAAGTAATCCAGGAGTGGATCACTGGACAGCGGTCAAGAACATCCTGAAGTACCTGAAAAGGACTAAGGATATGTTTCTTGTTTATGGAGGTGACAAAGAGCTAGTCGTAAATGGTTACCTCGATGCAAGCTTTGACACTGATCCGGATGATTCTAAATCGCAAACCGGATACGTATTTATATTGAACGGTGGAGCTATCAGTTGGTGCAGTTCTAAACAAAGCGTCATGGCAGGATCTAAGTGTGAAGCGGAGTACATAGCTGCTTCGAAAGCAGTAAATGAAGGAGTCTGGATAAAGGAGTTCATATCCGATCTAGGTGTCATACCTAGTGCATCGAGTCCAATGAAAATCTTTTGTGACAATACTGGTGCAACTGCCTTGGCAAAGGAATCTAGATTTCACAAGAGAACCAAGCATATCAAGAGACGCTTCAATTCCATCCGGGACCAAGTCCAGGTGGGAGACATGGAGATTTGCAAGATACATACGGATCTGAATGTAGCAGACCCGTTGACTAAGCCTCTTCCACGAGCAAAACATGATCATCACCAAGACTCCATGGGTGTTAGAATCATTACTGTGTAATCTAGTTATTGACACTAGTGCAAGTGGGAGACTGAAGGAAATATGCCCTAGAGGCAATAATAAAGTTATTATTTATTTCCTCATATCATGATAAATGTTTATTATTCATGCTAGAATTGTATTAACCGGAAACATAATACATGTGTGAATACATAGACAAACATAGTGTCACTAGTATGCCTCTACTTGACTAGCTCATTGAACAAAGATGGTTGAGTTTCCTAACCATAGATATGAGTTATCATTTGATCAATGGGATAACATCATTAGAAGAATGATGTCATTGACTTGACCCATTCCGTTAGCTTAGCACTTGACCGTTTAGTATGTTGCTATTGCTTTCTTCATGACTTATACATGTTCTTAGGACTATGAGATTATGTAACTCCCGCTTACCGGAGGAACACTTTGTGTGCTACCAAACATCACAATGTAATTGGGTGATTATAAAGGTGCTCTACAGGTGTCTCCGAAGGTACTTGTTGAGTTGACGTATTTCGAGATTAGAATTTGTCACTCCGATTGTCGGAGAGGTATCTCTAGGCCCCCTCGGTAATGCACATCACTATAAGCCTTGCAAGCAATGTGACTAATGAGTTAGTTGCGGGATGATGCATTACATAACGAGTAAAGAGGCTTGCTGGTAACGAGATTGAACTAGGTATTGAGATACAGACGATCGAATCTCGGGCAAGTAACATACCGATGACAAAGGGAACAACATATGTAGTTATGCGGTTTGATCGATAAAGATCTTCGTAAAATATGTGGGAACCAATATGAGCATCCAGGTTCCGCTTCCGGGTATTGACCTGAGACGTGTCTCGGTCATGTCTACATAGTTCTCGAACCCGTATGGTCCGCACGCTTAAAGTTTGGTGACTATCGGTATTATGAGTTTTTGTGTTTTGATGCACCGAAGGTAGTTAGGAGTCCCAGATATGATCACGGACATGACGAGGAGTCACAAAATGGTCGAGACGTAAAGATCGATATATTGGATGACTATGTTTGGACACCAGAAGTGTTTCGGGAGGTTTCGGACATTTACCGGAGTACCGGGGGGTTACCGGAACCCCCCGAGGAGTATATTGGGCCTAATGGGCCTTGGTGAGAGAAGAGGAGGGGCGGTCAGGGTAGCCGCACGCCCCCTCCCCCTCTAGTCCGAATTGGACAAGGAGGAGGGTGGCGCCCCCCTTCTTTCTCCTCCTCTCTTCCTTCCTTCCCTTCTCCTACTCCAACAAGGAAAGGAGGAGTCCTACTCCCGGTGGGAGTAGGACTCCCCCCTTGGCGCGCCCTCCTTGGCTGGCCGCCTCTCCCCCCTTGCTCCTTTATATAAAGGGGCAGGGGGCACCTCTAGACACACAAGTTGATCTGTTGATCTATCCCAGCCGTGTGTGGTGCCCCCTCCACCATATTGCACCTCGGTAATATCGTAGCGGTGCTTAGGCGAAGCCCTGCATCGGTAGCATCATCGACACCGTCATCACGCCGTCGTGCTGAAGGAACTCTCCTGCAAAGCTCTACTGGATCGGAGTTCGTGGGACATCATCGAGCTGAACGTGTGCTGAACTCGGAGGTGCCGTACGTTCGGTACTTTGATCGGTCGGATCGTGAAGACGTACGACTACATCAACCCCGTTGTGCTAACGCTTCCACTTTCGGTCTACGAGGGTACATGGACAACACTCTTCCCTCTCGTTGCTATGCATCACCATGATCTTGCGTGTGCGTAGGAATTTTTTTGAAATTACTACGTTCCCCAACAGTGGCATCCGAGCCAAGTTTATGCGTAGATGTTATATGCACGAGTAGAACACAAGTGAGTTGTGGGCGATACAAGTCATACTGCTTACCAGCATGTCATACTTTGGTTCGGCGGTATTGTTGGATGAAGCGGCCCAGACCGACACTACGCGTACGCTTATGTGAGACTGGTTCTACCGACGTGCTTTGCACACAGGTGGCTGGCGGGTATCAGTTTCTCCAACTTTAGTTGAACTGTGTGTGGCTACGCCCGGTCCTTGAGAAGGTTAAAACAACACTAACTTGACGAAATATCATTGTGGTTTTGATGCGTAGGTAAGAACGGTTCTTGCTCAGCCCGTAGTAGCCACGTAAAACTTGCAACAACAAAGTAGAGGACGTCTAACTTGTTTTTGCAGGGCATGTTGTGATGTGATATGGTCAAGACATGATGCTAAATTTTATTGTATGAGATGATCATGTTTTGTAACAGAGTTATCGGCAATTGGCAGGAGCCATATGGTTGTCGCTTTATTGTATGCAATGCAATCGCCCTGTAATTGCTTTACTTTATCACTAAGCGGTAGCGATAGTCGTAGAAGCAATAGTTGGCGAGACGACGACGATGCTATGATGGTGATCAAGGTGTCGCGCTGGTGACGATGGTGATCATGACAGTGCTTCGGAGATGGAGATCACAAGCACAAGATGATGATGGCCATATCATATCACTTATATTGATTGCATGTGATGTTTATCCTTTATGCATCTTATTTTGCTTTGATTGACGGTAGCATTATAAGATGATCTCTCACTAAATTTCAAGGTAAAAGTGTTCTCCCTGAGTATGCATCGTTGCCAAAGTTTGTCGTGCCGAGACACCACATGATGATCAGGTGTGATAAGCTCTACGTTCATCTACAACAGGTGCAAGCCAGTTTTGCACACGTAGAATACTTGGATTAAACTTGACGAGCCTAGCATATGCAGATATGGCCTCGGAACACTGAGACCGAAAGGTCGAGCGTGAATCATATAGTAGATATGATCAACATAGTGATGTTCACCATTGAAAACTACTCCATTTCACGTGATGATCGGTTATGGTTTAGTTGATTTGGATCACGTGATCACTTAGATGATTAGAGAGATGTCTATCTAAGTGGGAGTTCTTAAGTAATTGAACTTGAATTTATCATGAACTTAGTACCTGATAGTATTTTGCTTGTCTATGTTGTTGTAGATAGATGGCTTGTGCTGTTGTTCCATTGAATTTTAATGCGTTCCTTGAAGCAAAGTTGAAACATGATGGTAGCAATTACACGGACTGGGTCCGTAACTTGAAGATTATCCTCATTGCTGCATAGAAGAGTTACGTCCTGGAAGCACCGCTAGGTGTACCACTTGTGATAGCAACTACAGACATTGTGAATGCCTGGCAGTCGCGTGTTGATGACTACTCGATATTTTAGTTTGCCATGCTTTACGGCTTAGAACCGGGACTTCAACGACGTTTTGAACGTCATGGAGCATATGAGATGTTCAAGGAGTTGAAGTTAATATTTCAAGAAAATGCCCGGATTGAGAGATATGAAGTCTCCAATAAGTTCTACAGCTGCAAGATGGAGGAGAATAGTTCTGTCAGTGAACATATACTCAAAATGTCTGGGTATAACAATCACTTGATTCAACTGGGAGTTAATATTCCTGATGATAGTGTCATTGACAGAATTCTTCAATCACTGCCACCAAGCTACAAGAGCTTCGTGATGAACTATAATATGCAAGGGATGAACAAAACAATTCCCGAGCTCTTCGCAATGCTAAAGGCCGCGGAGGTAGAAATCAAGAAGGAGCATCAAGTGTTGATGGTCAACAAGACCACCAGTTTCAAGAAAAAGGGTAAAGGGAAGAAGAAGGGGAACTTCAAAAAGAACGGCAAACAAGTTGCTGCTCAAAAGAAGAAACCCAAGTCTGGACCTAAGCCTGCGGCTGAGTGCTTCTACTGCAAGCAGACTGGTCACTGGAAGCAGAACTACCCCAAGTATTTGGCGGATAAGAAGGACGGCGTGAACAATGGTATATGTGATATACATGTTATTGATGTGTACCTTACCAGAGCTCGCAGTAGCACCTGGGTATTTGATACTGGTTCTGTTGCTAATATTTGCAACTTGAAACAGGGACTACGGATTAAGCGAAGACTGGCTAAGGATGAGGTGATGATGCGCGTGAGAAATGGTTCCAAAGTTGATGTGATCGTCGTCGGCACGCTACCTCTACATCTACCTTCGGGTTTAGTTTTAGACCTGGATAATTATTATTTGGTGTCAGCGTTGAGCATGAACATTATATCTGGATCTTGTTTGATGCGAGATGGTTATTCATTTAAATCTGAGAATAATGGTTGTTCTATTTATACGAGTAATATCTTTTATGGTCATGCACCCTTGAAGAGTGGTCTATTTTTATTGAATCTCCATAGTAGTGATACACATATTCATAATGTTGAAGCCAAAAGATGCAGAGTTGATAATGATAGTGCAACTTATTTGTGGCACTGCCGTTTAGGTCATATTGGTGTAAAGCGCATGAAGAAACTCCATACTGATGGACTTTTGGAATCACTTGATTATGAATCACTTGGTACTTGCGAACCATGCCTTATGGGCAAGATGACTAAAACGCCGTTCTCCGGAACAATGGAGCGAGCAATAGATTTGTTGGAAATCATACATACTGATGATGTGGTCTGATGAATATTGAGGCTCGCGGCAGGTATCGTTATTTTCTCACCTTCACAGATGATTTGAGTAGATATGGGTATATCTACTTAATGAAACATAAGTATGAAACATTTGAAAAGTTCAAAGAATTTCAGAGTGAAGTGGAAAATCATCGTAACAAGAAAATAAAGTTTCTACGATCTGATCGTGGAGGAGAATATTTGAGTTACGAGTTTGGTCTACATTTGAAACAATGCGGAATAGTTTCGCAACTCACGCCACCCGGAACGCCACAACGTAATGGTGTGTCCGAACATTGTAATCGTACTTTACTAGGTATGGTGCGATATATGATGTCTCTTACTGATTTACCGCTATCATTTTGGGGTTATGCTTTAGAGACGGTCACATTCACGTTAAATAGGGCACCATAAAAATCTGTTGAGACGATGCCTTATGAACTATGGTTTGGCAAGAACCCAAAGTTGTCGTTTCTTAAAGTTTGGGGCTGCGATGCTTATGTGAAAAAGCTTCAACCTGATAAGCTCGAACCCAAATCGGAGAAATGTGTCTTCATAGGATACCCAAAGGAAACTGTTGGGTACACCTTCTATCACAGATCCGAAGGCAAGTGTGCTAAGAATGTATCCTTTCTAGAGAAAGAGTTTCTCTCGAAAGAAGTGAGTGGGAGGAAAGTAGAACTTGATGAGGTAACTGTACCTGCTCCCTTATTGTAAAGTAGTTCATCACAGAAACCGGTTCCTATGACACCTACACCAATTAGTGAGGAAGCTAATGATATTGATCATGAAACTTCAGATCATGTTACTACCGAACCTCATAGGTCAACCAGAGTAAGATCCGCGCTAGAGTAGTACGGTAATCCTATTCTGGAGGTCATGTTACTTGACCATGGTGAACCTACGAACTATGAGGAAGCGATGATGAGCCCAGATTCCGCAAAATGGCTAGAGGCCATGAAATCTGAGATGGGATCCATGTATGAGAACAAAGTATGGACTTTGGTTGACTTGCCCAATGATCGGCAAGCCATCGAGAATAAATGGATCTTCAAGAAGAAGACTGACGCTGATGGTAATGTTACTATCTACAAAGCTCGACTTGTTGCAAAAGGTTTTCGACAAGTTCAAGGGGTTGACTACGATGAGACTTACTCACCCGTAGCGATGCTTAAGTCTGTCCGAATCATGTTAGCAATTGCCGCATTTTATGATTATGAAATTTGGCAAATGGATGTCAAAACTGCATTCCTGAATGGATTTCTGGAAGAAGAGTTGTATATGATGCAACCAGAAGGTTTTGTCGATCCCAAAAGTGCTAACAAAGTGTGCAAGGTCCAGCGATCCATTTATGGACTGGTGCAAGCCTCTCGGAGTTGGAATAAACGCTTTGATAGTTGATCAAAGCATATGGTTTTATACAGACTTTTGGAGAAGCCTGTATTTCCAAGAAAGTGAGTGGGAGCTATGTAGCATTTCTGATATTATATGTGGACAACATATTGTTGATTGGAAATGATATAGAATTTCTGGATAGCATAAAAAGATACTTGAATAAAAGATTTTCAACGAAAGACCTCGGTGAAGCTGCTTATATATTGGGCATCAAGATATATAGAGATAGATCAAGACGCTTAATTGGACTTTCACAAAGTACATACCTTGATAAAGTTTTGAAAAAGTTCAAAATGGATCAAGCAAAGAAAGGTTCTTGCCTGTAATACAAGGTTTGAAGTTGAGTAAGACTCATTGCCCGACCACTGCAGAAGATAGAGAGAAAATGAAAGATGTTCCATATGCTTCAGCCATAGGCTCTATCATGTATGCAATGCTGTGTACCAGACCTGATGTGTGCCTTGCTATTAGTTTAGCAGGGAGTTACCAAAGTAATCCACGAGTGGATCACTGGACAGCGGTCAAGAACATCCTGAAGTACCTGAAAAGGACTAAGGATATGTTTCTCGTTTATGGAGGTGACAAAGAGCTAGTCGTAAATGGTTACGTCGATGCAAGCTTTGACACTGATCCAGATGATTCTAAATCACAAACCGGATACGTATTTATATTGAATGGTGGAGCTGTCAGTTGGTGCAGTTCTAAACAAAGCGTCATGGCAGGATCTACGTGTGAAGCGGAGTACATAGCTGCTTCGAAAGCAGCAAATGAAGGAGTCTGGATGAAGGAGTTCATATCTGATCTAGGTGTCATACCTAGTGCATTGGGTCCAATGAAAATCTTTTGTGACAATACTGGTGCAATTGCCTTGGCAAAGGAATCCAGATTTCACAAGAGAACCAAGCATATCAAGAGACGCTTCAATTCCATCCGGGACCAAGTCTAGGTGGGAGACATAGAGATTTGCAAGATACATACGGATCTGAATGTAGCAGACCTGTTGACTAAGCCTCTTCCATGAGCAAAACATGATCATCACCAAGACTCCATGGGAGTTAGAATCATTACTGCGTAATCTAGATTATTGACTCTAGTGCAAGTGGGAGACTGAAGGAAATATGCCCTAGAGGCAATAATAAAGTTATTATTTATTTCCTCATATCATGATAAATGTTTATTATTGATGCTAGAATTGTATTAACCGGAAACATAATACATGTGTGAATACATAGACAAACATAGTGTCACTAGTATGCCTCTACTTGACTAGCTCATTGAACAAAGATGGTTGTGTTTCCTAACCATCGATATGAGTTATCATTTGATCAATGGGATCACATCATTAGAAGAATGATGTGATTGACTTGACCCATTCCGTTAGCTTAGCACTTGATCGTTTAGTATGTTGCTATTGCTTTCTTCATGACTTATACATGTTCTTAGGACTATGAGATTATGTAACTCCCGCTTACCGGAGGAACACTTTGTGTGCTACCAAACGTCACAACATAACTGGGTGATTATAAAGGTGCTCTACAGGTGTCTCCGAAGGTACTTGTTGAGTTGATGTATTTCGAGATTAGAATTTGTCACTCCGATTGTCGGAGAGGTATCTCTGGGCCCTCTCGGTAATGCACATCACTATAAGCCTTGCAAGCAATGTGACTAATGAGTTAGTTGCGGGATGATGCATTACATAACGTGTAAAGAGACTTGCTGGTAACGAGATTGGACTAGGTATTGAGATACCGACGATCGAATCTCGGGCAAGTAACATACCGATGACAAAGGGAACAACGTATGTAGTTATGCGGTTTGACCGATAAAGATCTTCGTAGAATATGTGGGAACCAATATGAGCATCCAGGTTCCGCTATCGGTTATTGACCTGAGACGTGTCTCGGTCATGTCTACATAGTTCTCGAACCCGTAGGGTCCGCATGCTTAAAGTTTGGTGACGATCGGTATTATGAGTTTTTGTGTTTTGATGCACCGAAGGTAGTTCGGAGTCCCGGATATGATCACAGACATGACGAGGAGTCTCAGAATGGTCGAGACGTAAAGATCGATATATTGGATGACTATGTTCGGACACCAGAAGTGTTTTGGGAGGTTTCGAGGGTCCTCCCAAAGGGATGTTCGAGTGACTGTCTGAGTTTCGAAGGTCCTCCCGAAGGGCTGTCCACGACACCGTTTGAGAGACTGTCTGACCTCCTCCGGAGGGCTGTCCGAGGGGCAGACGAGGGAGTACATCCTCGCGGTTGGGAGGTTGTAAAATCCTAGCTGTAGGGATCTGCATCGCCGATCGCCATCGACTCTACTTCAGCTGCGCTACGAGTCGGTAACGAAAAGATCAAACCTTGTATGCAGTCTCCATAGTGGTCCTGGGCTGGTGCGTAGGTCGGAAAGTTTTTGCTTTTACTGTATTACCCTACACTCTTTGTGTTTCAATTATTATCTTTCATGTGACCATCAAGGAAATCTTATGCCTAGCTAGGGGGTGTAAAACGATAGCGCTTGTTGGGAGGCAACCCAATGAATAAAATTTATTTTTGTCTTTTTATTTTTGTTCTTGAGTGGTTGCACAATTATTATACTGTTATGATTGTGTTTTCTATGTTTCAATTAGTGTTTGTGCCAAGCAAAGCCTTTGGGATCATGTTGGGTGATAGTTGCTTTGATCTTGTTGAAAATCAGAAACTTTTGCGCCAAGTAAAATAATTTTCATAAATCACAGAAACGTGATTTTGCTCTGAATTATTTTACAAGGGATTGATATACAAATTTCCCACGTTATCCTAATTTTTCAGAATTTTTGGAGTTACAGAAGTATACGAAGTTTTCAGATTGCTACAGACTGTTCTATTTTTGACAGATTCTGTTTTCTTTGTGTTGTGTGCTTATTTTGATGAATCTATGGTTTGTATTGGAGGGTATAAGCTATTGCATAACTATTGATTCCCTATGCAAGCACGAAAGTCAATAGTTATGCAATGAAATTACATCCCACTTATGGTGCATTATTCAGTGTTAACTATGCTTAATGCTCACTTATGAGATTTTTTGTTTCTTGGTTGGATGCTTCCTAATCTTTTGCTAGCCTTCACTTGCACTAAGTATGATCACTACTTGTGCATCCAAAATCCTTAAACCTAGTTTTTCTATGTGAGTCCACTATACCTACCTATATGCGGTAATTCCGTGCCGTTCTAAGCAAATTTGTATGTGCCATCTCTAATTTTCAAAATAAATTTTCCTTTTGTGTGCTCGTACCGCTCATGAAACGGTAGGGGTGCCTGATATTTTTCCATGCTAGATGTGTTATTCTCAAGATGAGTTTCTATTCACTTGTCATTGCACGAGAGTATGGCAAAGGTATTAGGGATGCACAGTCCTGAAATAAAAAATGAATTTACTTTATGTTCTCAAATAATAAATTCCTTGGGAAGTGTTGGTATGGACGACACCCGTGGATTCGGTTAGCCGTGGAATGTGAAAGTATGGTGGAAAAAGGACTAAACTTTATTTTATGCTTGGGAACCACCTATGATATATCTAGCATGGAAAGTATTGAAAACTACTCGGTCATTTTCGTTGACAGGAAAAGCATGCCACCCAAAATGTTTTATCTCTATCTTTTTTGCTTTGAGCTCTGGCACCTCTACAAATCCCTACTTCCCTCTGCGAAGGGCCTTTCTTTCACTTTATGCAATTTTTATTTTTATTTTTGAGTCTCCGTCTTCTCTTATAAAGCACCAACCAAGGGGCACTATGATTGTACTTGAGCATTGGGTGTAGCTAATATACGAGTGTGTTTCATGAATGGATCAATGATTGAGCATAATGGGCTAGGGATAACTTGCTTTAGTGTTGATATTTTTAAAGACATGGTTGTTTGTTGATATGCTTGAGTATTGAAATCTTCATGTCAAAACTAGACTATTGCTTTGAATCATATAAAAGTCCAAATGTCCATGCTACAAAGAAAATATTATGTGATGAACATGTTAGACAACATTCCACATAAAAAATTCTATTATTATCATTTAACTACTCGAGGACGAGTAGGAATTAACCTTGGGGATGCTGATACGTCTCCAACATATCTATATTTTTTAATTGTTCCATGCTGTTATATTATCATTCTTGGATGTTTTACAATCATTTTATAGCAACTTTATATCATTTTTTGGGACTAACCTATTGACATAGTGCCCAGTGCTAGTTGCTGTTTTTTTGCTTGTTTTTTACTTTGTAGGAAATCAATATCAAACGGAGTCCAGATGCAGCGAAACTTTTTGGTGATTTTTTCTAGACCAGAAGACACCTGTTGGGCCAAAGAAGTGCCAAAGGGGGTGCTCCCTGGTGGGTTGTACCCACCTCGGCCGCCTCCCGTACCGCCCCTTTGCTCTATAAATACCCCAATATTTCAGAAACCCTAGGGGAGTCGACGAAAAACAATTCCAGCCACCGCAAGTTCCAGAAACCACAGATCCAATCTAGACACTGTCATGGAGGGGTTCATCATCCTCATTGGTGCCTCTCCGATGATGCGTGAGTAGTTCATTGCAGACCTACGGGTCCATAGTTAGTAGCTAGATGGCTCTCTCTCTCTCTCTCTCTCTCTCTCTCTCTCTCTCTCTCTCTCTCTCTTTTGATTCTCAATACAATGGTCTCTTGGAGATCTACTTGATGTAACTCTTTCTGCGGTATGTTTGCTGGGATCCGATGAACTTTCAGTTTATGATCAGATCTATGTTTTTATCCATGAAAGTTATTTGAGTCTTTTGATCTCTTATATGCATGATTACTTATAGTCTCGTATTTCTTCTCCGAATCATTGGTTTAGTTAGGCCGACTAGATCGATTTTACGAAGTTCCCGGTTACTGTGGATGGTCGAGGCCGAGCGATGCACTGTTGTTTGCGCGTTTCTCTCATATGCGCGTGTGTGCTCGGCGTTCGCTAACTAAACCCGAGTGAGGCATTCGCTAACTAAACGAAAGCACAAGAGTTTACGGGGGGTCGTGGGTGGTATCGATCGGCAACAAGCCAAGAACCATTAACAGAGGTATCAGATTACAGCGTACACGTACCAAACGTGGGTAAGAGCAACTCCAATGCGCCGACCCAAATATACACACGATTTGTTCGCTTTTAGTATGGGTCGGCTTGAGCGCCCAACGGGAGGCGGACCCAAATTTGCGCGTGAGGAAAAAAATAACAAAACGAACCACACGTGGCACAGATAACAAAAATAGAAACTCAATTTACAATAACTGGACGGTCAACCACCGGCCAAAGTCTACTTAAACTTAATTAAACATTCATAAAAATAAAACAAAAAGTTGGCGCCCGCCCGCAGCCCTAGATGCCGGCCTTGCTCTTGCCATCGTCATCGCCGCCGGTGAGGTCGATGAAGATGGGAGGCGGCCCAGCCCAACCGAAGGCGGCTTGATAGTCCGCCAGGGCTGCCTCCTCCGGCGTCTGCTACGGCGATGCGGGCGCGCTCCTCCTCTTCCTCCCTCTCCTTCTGCATGCGCTGCTTGGCATCTACGCGCTCGTCCGCCAGCCGGCGCTGCCGCCAATGTTCGATGTACATGGCCTCCTATGCCGGCGTGGCACCAAGCCAAATAGGGGGGGGGGGCGCTGACGAACTCCTGCACCTGGCCAGTCCAGATGTACTTCTCGGCCGGCTCGGGTGCAGGCATCATCGGGATTAGCCGCGGCGACCAACGGCGGCACCACGCAGTCGCCTGCTGCAGAGAGGGCCATGGCCTCCGCCATCTCTGCCTGGTACGCGCTCCGTTGCTGCCGCTTCGGCCTTCCGTCGCTCCTCCTCGATGGAGTTGGCGAAGCCTCCGCCAACGCCGCCTGGGAGGTCGCCTGGGCTTCCTCCTCCTCTGGCTTGACGACGGGGGGAGGTCTTGATAACCCACAAGTATAGGGGATCGCAAGAGTTTTCGATAAGTAAGAGTGTCGAACCCAACGAGGAGCTAAAGGTAGAACAAATATTCCCTAAAGTTCTATCGACCACCGATACAACTCTACGCACGCTTAATGTTTACTTTACCTCGAACAAGTATGAAACTAGAAGTACTTTGTAGGTGTTTTCGGGTAAGCTTGCAAGAAAGTAAAGAACACATAAATATAAAATAGGGGATGTTTAGATAAAGATGCAACAAAGTAAATATAACGAGTGTGGAAAAGTGGTGGTAGGAGTTGTGGAATTGTCCCTAAGCAATTGACTATGTTCCTAGACCGGTAATCACTATTGCAATTCTATTTGAGGGAGAGGCATAAGCTAACATATCATCCCTTACTTGGAATTCTATGCACTTATGATTGGAACTCTAGCAAGCATCCGCAACTACTAAAGATTCATTAAGGTAAAACCCAACCATAACATTAAAGCATCAAGTCCCCTTTTATCCCATACGCAAACAACCTACTTACTCGGGTCTGTGCTTCTGTCACTCACGCCACCCACCATAAGCAAATCATAAACATATTGCAAACCCTACAGCGGGAATCCCTCACGCTTGCGCGACACGGAGGGCACAATAGGACAACACCAATAATAAAACATGCAACTCAAATCAATCATAGCAATTCATCAACCACCGATAGGACAACGAAAATCTACTCTGACATCATAGGATGGCAACACATCATTGCAAAATAATATGAAGCATAAAGCACCATGTTCAAGTAGAGGGTACAACGGGTTGCGGGGGAGTGGACCGCTGGATATAGAAGGGGGAAGGTGATGGAGATGTTGGTGAAGATGACGGCGGTGTTGGTGAAGATCGCGGTGATGATGATGGCCTCCAGCGGCGTTCCCGCGCCACCGGAAGCAAGGGGGAGAGAGCCCCCCTTCTTCTTATTCTTCCTTGACCCTTCTCCCTAGATGGGAGAAGGGTTTCCCCTCTGGTCCTTGGCTCCCATAGCTTGGGAGGGGCGAGAGCCCCTCCGAGATTTGATCTATCTCTCTGTTTCTGCGTTCTCCGCGTTGGCAGATTCTACCCCTTCACCGTTTCTTTTATATCCGGAGATCCGTAACTCCGATTGGGGTGAATCTTTCGCTCAGATCTTCCATGTAAAATTAGATTTCTTGCGCCAGAAGGAGAGCATAAACCGCCTTACGGCTGGACCACGAGGGTCAGGGGTGCGCCCCCTACCTCGTGACCACCCTGGACACCGTTTCGCGTTGATTTTACTTCCAGAAAATCATAAATATTCCAAAAAAAATCTCCGTCCATTTTTATCCCGTTTGGACTCCGTTTGATATTGGGTTTCTGTGAAACAAAAAACATGCAACAGACAGGAACTGGCACTGGGCACTGGATCAATATGTTAGTCCCAAAAATAATATAAAAAGTTACCAAAAAGTATATGAAAGTGAATAATATTGGCATGGAACAATAAAAATTATAGATACGACGGAGACGTATCAGGGAGGCGGGGGTTGACGTGGTGGCGCTGCATGCCCAGCCGTCATTGCTCCTCGTGTTCGAGGGCAAACCAGACCTCCCAATTGGGAAGGTCTGCGACGTACTCGGGCATGCGTCGCTGCGCCGGCGTGAGCTGCGCCCGGCGCTTGTGCACCTCCTCGTCGGGCGCCCGCTGTGTCTGCGGCACCACCGGCACCGGGATCCGCTGCGGATCGAGGTGCCAGTGGCGCGACAGTGTGACGTCGGGTACGACAGCGGCTGCCTGAACTGGGATGTGCAGACGTGCCGACCTGAGCGGGCAGGCGCCGGTGGCGGGGGAGGAGGAGGGAGAGGAGGAGCACAAGAGAATGAGGCGTCGGGGGTGCCCTTGCCCTTTCCGCTGCCGGAGCTACTGCCAAAGAGCCCCATGGCTAGGGTTTAGGTTGTCGTCAGCGAGGAAGCACGAAGGGGGTGGTGGGAGGGCCAGATGTGGACGGAAGTTGATGAGCCCCCCCGCACTCGTGGGTTAAAAAATGACGCTTCCACTTGCTGACTAGTGGGCCCGGTGTTGGTGGTCGTCATAAATTTGATGGTGGATGGTAGTTGGGCGGCCGCCAAGTGAGACAACGGCGGACAGCGAGGGGCGCGCGGCGCGTCCGCGCCAACGCATTTCAGGCGCAATTTTGAACCGGAAATGGGTTCGCGCGGACGTGAAGCAGACGATTTTTGGGAATGGGTCGGCACGTTGGGCCAGTGTTTTTGTCCGCGCCGACCCAAACGAACATGGGCGGAGGCACAATTTTGAACCGGAAATGGGTCCGTGCGGACGCGAAGCAGACGGTTTTTGGGAATGGGTCGGCATGTTGGGTCGGTGTTTTTATCCGCGCCGACCTAAACGAACGTGGGCGGACGAAATGGGTCACCCCATTGAAGTTGCTCTAACGTTTTTGCTTTCCGCCGTAAACAGGTAAGAGCAACTCCAACGGGCCGACCAAAACGGACAACAAATTTGTCCGTTTTAGTTTTGGGTCGACAGTGCGCCCAACGCGCCGACCCATATGTGCCGGCATGGCAGGCTGGCCGCCCTATTTCAACAAATAGCTCATTTTTGCACACACAACTTTTGCATTCAAACATATAGTCAAATAACATAGTTTCAATCAAATAAAATAGCATAGTTTTACAAGCCAAATAAAAGTAAAAATGTCTCACATAGTTTTGCAAGCCGAATAAAGAAGATACATCTATTGGTTGCCAACATGAGCCCACATATGCTCAACCAAATCATTTTGCAGTTGCACGGGAGTTTCCCAATCACGCGTGTCATGATGAAATTGGGTGAACTGTTCAAACGTTGCCGACCACCCCCTCTCTAATACGGTTGAAAAGATGCCTACTCATATCGAAACGGCGGCGGAATTTCTGATGTTTGAACAATGGATTTGTTGTATGAAAGTAGTCCTTCCAAAGAAGGAGATGCCTGCTCTCTCGGTTGTGATTCAACGTCGGAAGGTGGTCCGGAATGGAGCCATAGAGCAACGGCCGCTGGTTATTGAGGTGGTGATGGACCAACACGGCAGCCAATATCTCCTCCTCGTCATCGGACGACAAATCCTCAGAGTCGCACAGGAAATTGTGAAAAAAGAACTCATCGGCGGAGTCCATTTTGTACCTTGGCAAGCTGTCAAACAGCTTGCGGGCGTCGACGAAGGAGTCGGGGCGCGCACGTGTTGGAAATATTCCCTAGAGGCAATAATAAAAGGATTATTATTATATTTCCTTGTTCATGATAATTGTCTTTATTCATGCTATAACTGTATTATCCGGAAATCGTAATACACGTGTGAATACATAGACCATAATATGTCCCTAGTAAGCCTCTAGTTGACTAGCTCGTTGATCAATAGATAGTCATGGTTTCCTGACTATGGACATTAGATGTCGTTGATAACGGGATCACATCATTAGGAGAATGATGTGATGGACAAGACCCAATCCTAAGCATAGCACAAGATCGTGTAGTTCGTTTGCTAGAGCTTTTCCAATGTCAAGTATCTTTTCCTTAGACCATGAGATCGTGTAACTCCCGGATACCGTAGGAGTGCTTTGGGTGTACCAAACGTCACAACGTAACTGGGTGACTATAAAGGTGCACTACAGGTATCTCCGAAAGTGTCTGTTGGGTTGACACGGATCGAGACTGTGATTTGTCACTCTGTATGACGGAGAGGTATCTCTGGGCCCACTCGGTAATGCATCATCATAAAGAGCTCTAAGTGACCAAGTGTTTGGTCACGGGATCATGCATTACGGTACGAGTAAAGTGACTTGCCGGTAACGACACTGAACGAGGTATTGGGATACCGACGATCAAGTCTCGGGCAAGTAACATACCGACTGACAAAGGGAATTGTATACGGGGTTGATCGAATCCTCGACATCGTGGTTCATACGATGAAATCATCGTGGAACATGTGGGAGCCAACATGGGTATCCAGATCCCGCTGTTGGTTATTGGCTGGAGAGCTGTCTCGGTCATGTCTGCATGATTCCCGAACCCGTAGGGTCTATACACTTAAGGTTCGGTGACGCTAGGGTTATTAGGAAGACTTGTATGTGATTACCGAATGTTGTTCGGAGTCCCGGATGAGATCCCGGACGTCAGAGGAGTTCTGGAATAGTCCGGAGGTGAAGATTTATATATAGGAAGTGCTGTTTCGGCCATCAGGAAAGTTTCGGGGTCACCTGGTATTGTACCGGGACCACCGGAAGGGTCCGAGGGTCCCCTGGGTGGGGCCACCTATCCTGGAGGGCCCCGTGGGCTGAAGTGGGAGGGGAACCAGCCCCTAGTGGGCTGGTGTGCCCCCTTGGCCCCCCCCTGCGCATAGGGTTGGAAACC
>NC_041389.1:470270087-470277028 GCF_002162155.2 Triticum dicoccoides | reverse complement strand
GGCCTATATAAAGGAGGGGGGGAGGGAGGGCAGCCGCACCCCTGAGTCTTGGCGCCTCCCTCCCCCTGCTACACCTCTTCCTCCTCCCGCGGTTGCTTGGCGAAGCCCTGTCGGAGTACTGCATCTCCACCGCCACCAGGCCGTCGTGCTGCTGCTGGAGCCTTCTTCCTCAACCTCTCCTTCCCCCTTGCTGGATCAAGAAGGAGGAGACGTCATCCCCTCCGTACGTGTGTTGAACGCGGAGGTGCTGTCCGTTCAGCACTTGGTCATCGGTGATTTGGATCACGGCGAGTACGACTCCATCATCCTCGTTCTCTTGAACGCTTCCGCTCACGATCTACAAGGGTATGTAGATGCACTCCTATCACTCGTTGCTTAGATGAACTCATAGATGGATCTTGGTGAAACCGTAGGAAAATTTTAATTTTCTGCAATGTTTCCCAACAGTGGCATCATGAGCTAGGTCTATGCGTAGTTCTCTTTTGCACGAGTAGAACACAATTTTGTTGTGGGCGTAGATGTCGTCAACTTTCTTGCCGCCACTAGTCTTATCTTGCTTCAGCGGTATTGTGGGATGAAGCGGCCCGGACCGACCTTACACGTACGCTTACGTGAGACAGGTTCCACCGACTGACATGCACTAGTTGCATAAGGTGGCTAGCGGGTGACTGTCTCTCCCACTTTAGTTGGAGCGGATTCAATGAAAAGGGTCTTTATGAAGGGTAAATAGAAGTTGACAAATCACGTTGTGGCTTTAACGTAGGTAAGAAAACGTTCTTGCTAGATCACCTATAGAAGCCACGTAAAACTTGCAACAACAATTAGAGGACGTCTAACTTGTTTTTGCAGCAAGTGTCTTGTGATGTGATATGGCCAAAAGTTGTGATGAATGATGAATGATATATTGTGATGTATGAGATCATGTTCTTGTAATAGGAATCACGACTTGCATGTTGATGAGTATGACAACCGGCAGGAGCCATAGGAGTTGTCTTAATTATTGTATGACCTGCGTGTCAATGATTTAACGCCATGTAATTACTTTACTTTATTGCTAAACCGTTAGCCATAGTAGTAGAAGTAATAGTTGGCGAGCAACTTCATGGAGACACGATGATGGAGATCATGATGATGGAGATCATGGTGTCATGCCGGTGACGAAGATGATTATGGAGCCCCGAAGATGGAGATCAAAGGAGCTATATGATATTGGCCATATCATGTCACTACTATATAATTGCATGTGATGTTTATTATGTTTATGCATATTGTTTACTTAGAACGACGGTAGTAAATAAGATGACCCCTTATAATAATTTCAAGAAGTGTTCTCCCCTAACTGTGCGCCGTTGCTAAAGTTCGTCGTTTCGAAGCACCACGTGATGATCGGGTGTGATAGATTCTTACGTTCACATGCAACGGGTGTAAGATAGTTTTACACATGCAAAAACACTTAGGGTTAACTTGACGAGCCTAGCATGTACAGACATGGCCTCGGAACACAGAGACCGAAAGGTCGAACATGAGTCGTATGGAAGATACGATCAACATGGAGATGTTCACTGATGATGACTAGTCTGTCTCACATGATGATCGGACACGGCCTAGTCGACTCGGATCATGTCACACTTAGATGACTAGAGGGATGTCTAATCTGAGTGGGAGTTCATTAAATAATTTGATTAGATGAACTTAATTATCATGAACTTTAGTCTAAAACCTTTGCGAATATGTCTTGTAGATCAAATGGCCAACGCTCATGTCAACATGAACTTCAACGCGTTCCTAGAGAAAACCAAGCTGAAAGATGATGGCAGCAACTATACGGACTGGGTCCGGAACCTGAGGATCATCCTCATAGCTGCCAAGAAAGCATATGTCCTAGATGGACCGCTAGGTGAAGCACCCATCCTAGAGAACCAAGACGTTATGAACGCTTGGCAGTCATGTGCTGATGATTACTCCCTCGTTCAGTGCGGCATGCTTTACAGCTTAGAATCGGGGCTCCAAAAGTGTTTTGAGCAACACGGAGCATATGAGATGTTCGAGGAGCTGAAAATGGTTTTCCAAGCTCATGCCCGGGTCGAGAGATATGAAGTCTCCGACAAGTTCTACAGTTGTAAGATGGAGGAAAATAGTTCTGTCAGTGAGCACATACTCAAAATGTCTGGGTTGCACAACCGCCTGTCCCAACTGGACATTAACCTCCCGGACGAGGCGGTCATTGACAGAATCCTTCAGTCGCTCCCACCAAGCTACAAGAGTTTTGTGATGAACTACAATATGCAGGGGATGGTGAAGACTATTCCTGAAGTATTTTCAATGCTGAAGTCGGCAGAGGTAGAAATCAAGAAAGAACATCAAGTGTTGATGGTCAATAAAACCACCAAGTTCAAGAAGGGCAACGGTAAGAAGAACTTCAAGAAGGACGGCAAGGATGTTGCCGCGCCCGGTAAGCCAGTTGCCGGGAAGAAGTCAAAGAATGGACCCAAGCCTGAGACTGAGTGCTTTTATTGCAAAGGGAAGGGTCACTCGAAGCGGAACTGCCCCAAATACTTAGCCGACAAGAAGGCCGGCAACACTAAAGGTATATTTGATATACATGTAATTGATGTGTACCTTACCAGTACTCGTAGTAACTCCTGGGTATTTGATACCGGTGCCATTGCTCATATTTGTAACTCACAGCAGGAGCTGCGGAATAAGCGGAGACTGGCGAAGGACGAGGTGACGATGCGCGTCGGGAATGGTTCCAAGGTCGATGTGATCGCCGTCGGCACGCTACCTCTACATTTACCTACGTGATTAGTTTTAAACCTCAATAATTGTTATTTAGTGCCAAGTTTGAGCATGAACATTGTATCTGGATCTTGTTTAATACGAGATGGTTACTCATTTAAATCCGAGAATAATGGTTGTTCTATTTATATGAGAGATATGTTTTATGGTCATGCCCCGATGGTCAATGGTTTATTCTTAATGAATCTCGAACGTAATGTTACACATATTCATAGTGGTGGTACCAAAAGATGTAAAGTTGATAACGATAGTCCCACATACTTGTGGCACTTCCGCCTTGGTCACATTGGTGTCAAGCACATGAAGAAGCTCCATGCCGATGGACTTTTAGAGTCTATAGATTATGAATCGTTTGACACATGCAAGCCATGCCTCATGGGCAAGATGACCAAGACTCCGTTCTCTAGAACAATGGAGCAAGCAACCAACTTGTTGGAAATCATACATACTGATGTGTGCGGTCCAATGAGCCTTGAGGCTCGCGGAGAATATCGTTATGTTCTCACTCTCACTGATGACTTGAGTAGATATGGGTATGTCTACTTAATGAAACACAAGTTTGAGACCTTTGAAAAGTTCAAGGAATTTCAGAATGAGGTAGAGAATCAAGGTGACCGAAAGATAAAGTTCCTACGATCAGATCGTGGAGGAGAATATTTAAGTCACGAATTTGGTACGCACTTAAGGAAATGTGGAATCGTTTCACAACTCACGCCGCCTGGAACACCTCAGCGTAATGGTGTGTCCGAACATCGTAATCGCACTCTATTGGATATGATGCTCTCTATGATGTCTCTTACCGATTTACCTCTATCATTTTGGGGATACGCTCTAGAGACAGCTACATTCACTTTAAATAGGGCATCGTCTAAATCCGTTGAGACGACACCGTATGAACTATGGTTTGGGAAGAAACCTAAGCTGTCATTTCTAAAAGTTTGGGGATGTGATGCTGATGTCAAGAAACTTCAACCTGAAAAGCTCGAACCCAAGTCGGAAAAATGCGTCTTCATAGGATACCCTAAGGAAACCATTGGGTATACCTTCTACTTAAGATCCGAGGGCAAGATCTTTGTTGCCAAGAATGGATCCTTTCTGTAAAAAGAGTTTCTCTCGAAAGAAGTAAGTGGGAGGAAAGTAGAACTCGATGAAGTACTACCTCTTGAACAGGAAAGTAGTGTAGCTCAGGAAAATGTTCCTGTGATGCCTACACCAACTGGAGAGGAAAATAATGATGATGATCAAGGTACTTCGGATCAAGTTGCTACTGAACTTCGTAGGTCCACAAGGACACGTTTCGCACCAGAGTGGTACGGCAACCCTGTCATGGAAATCATGTTGTTAGACAACGGTGAACCTTCGAACTATGAAGAAGCGATGGCGGGCCCAGATTCCAACAAATGGCTTGAAGCCATGCGATCCGAGATAGAATCAATGTATGAAAACAAAGTATGGACTTTGACAGACTTGCCCGATGATCGGCGAGCGATAGAAAACAAATGGATCTTTAAGAAGAAGACGGTCGCAGATGGTAATGTTACCATCTATAAAGCTCGACTTGTCACTAAGGGTTATCGACAAGTTCAAGGGGTTGACTACGATGAGACATTCTCTCCCATAGCGAAGCTGAAGTCCGTCCGAATCATGTTAGCAATTGCCGCATACTATGATTATGAGATATGGCAGATGGACGTCAAAACGGCATTCCTTAACGGACATCTTAAGGAAGAACTGTATATGATGCAGCCGGAAGGTTTTGTCGATCCTAAGAATGCTAACAAAGTATGCAAGCTCGAGCGATCCATTTATGGGCTGGTGCAAGCATCTCGGAGTTGGAACATTCGCTTTGATGAGATGATCAAAGCGTTTGGGTTTATGCAGACTTATGGTGAAGCCTGCGTTTACAAGAAAGTGAGTGGGAGCTCTGTAGCATATCTCATATTATATGTAGATGACATACTCTTGATGGGAAATGATATAGAACTTTTGGACATCATTAAGGCCTACTTGAATAAGTGTTTTTCAATGAAGGACCTTGGAGAAGCTGCTTACATATTAGGCATCAAGATCTATAGGGATAGATCGAGACGCCTCATAGGTCTTTCACAAAGCACATATCTTGATAAGATTTTGAAGAAGTTCAAAATGGATCAGTCCAAGAAAGAGTTCTTGCCTGTATTGCAAGGTGTGAGATTGAGCTCGGCTCAATGCCCGACCACGGCAAAAGATAAAGAAGAGATGAGTGTCATCCCCTATGCTTCAGCCATAGGATCTATTATGTATGCCATGCTGTGTACCAGACCTGATGTAAACCTTGCCGTAAGTTTGGTAGGAAGGTACCAAAGTAATCCCGGCAAGGAACACTGGACAGCGGTCAAGAATATCCTGAAGTACCTGAAAAGGACAAAGGACATGTTTCTCGTTTATGGAGGTGACGAAGAGCTCGTCGTAAAGGGTTACGTCGACGCTAGCTTCGACACAGATCTAGATGACTCTAAGTCACAAACCGGATACGTGTATATGTTGAATGGTGGAGCAGTAAGCTGGTGCAGCTGCAAGCAGAGCGTCGTGGCGGGATCTACATGTGAAGCGGAGTACATGGCAGCCTCGGAGGCAGCGCATGAAGCAATTTGGTTGAAGGAGTTCATCACCGACCTAGGAGTCATACCCAATGCGTCGGGGCAGATCAAACTCTTCTGTGACAACACTGGAGCTATTGCCCTTGCCAAGGAGCCCAGGTTTCACAAGAAGACCAGGCACATCAAGCGTCGTTTCAACTCCATCCGTGAAAATGTTCAAGATGGAGAGATAGATATTTGCAAAGTACATACGGATCTGAATGTCGCAGATCCATTGACTAAACCTCTTTCGCGAGCAAAACATGATCAACACCAGAACTCTATGGGTGTTTGATTCATCACAATGTAACTAGATTATTGACTCTAGTGCAAGTGGGAGACTGTTGGAAATATGCCCTAGAGGCAATAATAAAAGGATTATTATTATATTTCCTTGTTCATGATAATTGTCTTTATTCATGCTATAACTGTATTATCCGGAAATCGTAATACACGTGTGAATACATAGACCATAACATGTCCCTAGTAAGCCTCTAGTTGACTAGCTCGTTGATCAACAAATAGTCATGGTTTCCTGACTATGGACATTAGATGTCGTTGATAACGGGATCACATCATTAGGAGAATGATGTGATGGACAAGACCCAATCCTAAGCATAGCACAAGATCGTGTAGTTCGTTTGCTAGAGCTTTTCCAATGTCAAGTATCTTTTCCTTAGACCATGAGATCGTGTAACTCCCGGATACCGTAGGAGTGCTTTGGGTGTACCAAACGTCACAACGTAACTGGGTGACTATAAAGGTGCACTACAGGTATCTCCGAAAGTGTCTGTTGGGTTGACACGGATCGAGACTGGGATTTGTCACTCTGTATGACGGAGAGGTATCTCTGGGCCCACTCGGTAATGCATCATCATAAAGAGCTCTAAGTGACCAAGTGTTTGGTCACGGGATCATGCATTACGGTACGAGTAAAGTGACTTGCCGGTAACGACACTGAACGAGGTATTGGGATACCGACGATCAAGTCTCGGGCAAGTAACGTACCGACTGACAAAGGGAATTGTATACGGGGTTGATCGAATCCTCGACATCGTGGTTCATGCGATGAAATCATCGTGGAACATGTGGGAGCCAACATGGGTATCCAGATCCCGCTGTTGGTTATTGGCCGGAGAGCTGTCTCGGTCATGTCTGCATGATTCCCGAACCCGTAGGGTCTACACACTTAAGGTTCGGTGATGCTAGGGTTATTAGGAAGACTTGTATGTGATTACCGAATGTTGTTCGGAGTCCCGGATGAGATCCCGGACATCACGAGGAGTTCTGGAATAGTCCGGAGGTGAAGATTTATATATAGGAAGTGCTGTTTCGGCCATCAGGAAAGTTTCGGGGTCACCCGGTATTGTACCGGGACCACTGGAAGGGTCCGAGGGTCCACCGGGTGGGGCCACCTATCCCGGAGGGCCCCATGGGCTGAAGTGGGAGGGGAACCAGCCCCTAGTGGGCTGGTGTGCCCCCCCTGGGCCCCCCTGCGCATAGGGTTGGAAACCCTAGGGTGGG
>NC_041389.1:470269254-470269899 GCF_002162155.2 Triticum dicoccoides | reverse complement strand
GCACCACTTGCCTTGGGGGGCACTCCACCCCCCTGGCCGCCGCCCCTTGGGAGATTCCCATCTCCAGGGCCGGTGCCCCCCCGGGGGCCTATAGAAAGGAGGGGGGGAGGGAGGGCAGCCGCACCCCTGAGTCTTGGCGCCTCCCTCCCCCTGCTACACCTCTTCCTCCTCCTGCGGTTGCTTGGCGAAGCCCTGCCGGAGTACTGCATCTCCACCACCACCACGCCGTCGTGCTGCTGCTGGAGCCTTCTTCCTCAACCTCTCCTTCCCCCTTGCTGGATCAAGAAGGAGGAGACGTCATCCCCTCCGTACGTGTGTTGAACGCGGAGGTGCTGTCCGTTCAGCACTTGGTCATCGGTGATTTGGATCACGGCGAGTACGACTCCGTCATCCTCGTTCTCTTGAACGCTTCCGCTCACGATCTACAAGGGTATGTAGATGCACTCCTATCACTCGTTGCTTAGATGAACTCATAGATGGATCTTGGTGAAACCGTAGGAAAATTTTAATTTTCTGCAACGTTTCCCAACAACACGGACCAACTAGCTGCCCTGCCGGCGTCCGACGAGTGGGCCGGCGTCCGACGAGCGTGCCGGTGAGGATGAGGTGAGGATCTGGCCGGGGCGGCGAGGCGGCTTCTTGGTC
>NC_041389.1:470224707-470268950 GCF_002162155.2 Triticum dicoccoides | reverse complement strand
AGTCGGTTCCTCGACGGTGGCGGGCGACGTGGAAGGTGGCGGCGTTGCTGAGCGGATGTTGCGGCCGGCAGCTGAGAGAGTCACCGAAAACAATGGGCGTCGACGTCGGTGACGAAGGAGGCGAGAGTTGCTGTTGGATGGGGAGAAGGCCAATGTGCCACCGACCAACGGGCCCGGGAGGAGGAGAAGGCGAGCGCGCGCGCGTCAATCTCGTGTCTGTGTCGACGTAAAAATGGGCTTGAAATGGGTCGTCTGCAGACGAAAAGCGGACGCGTGTTCGTTTCGGTCGGCGCGTTGGGCCGATTTTTGTGTCTGCGCCAACCCAAAGAGATGCCAGCGGATGAAATGGGTCGACCCGTTGGACTCTAAGAGCATCTCCAGCCGTTCGGCCCCCCAGGGCGCATAAAAATCGCCCCCTGGGGGCGAGCCGGCGATTCTTTCGGCGCTGGGGGCGGTTTTGCGCCCAGTCATCGCCCCCAGCTCGCCCCCACTCGCCGATTTTGGCCCAGTTTTGAAGCCCCATTTCGGCGAAAAAGGCTCATATGGACAAGAATAGGCCCATATTCGGCGTGGTTCGCCGTGGCTCGGTGTTCAATTATGAACATAAATATATTTTTATCACATATTTCATCGCAGAAATTTCAAATACTTCAACAAAATAGTACAACAACAAATAGTTCAATACAAATTATATAGTTTAACAAATAAAAACTCATATTTCATCACACGTCGCGCCCGGTGTCGCCCTTGAGCCTCCATAGGTGCTCTATCAGATCTTGCTGCAGTTGATGATGCACCTGTGGGTCTCGGATCTCCTGACGCATACTGAGGTAGGCAGTCTAGGTTGCCGGTAGCTGGTGATCAACTTGGGAAAGAGGACCCTGCCTGTGGTATGGTTCAGTGTCAAACACTGACTCTTCCTGCTCGCTCTCAATGATCATGTTGTGCAAGATTACACAGCAAGTCATGATCTCCCATATTTGATCTTTCGACCAGGTCTGAGCGGGGTACCGGACAACAGCAAATCGAGATTGGAGCACACCAAATGCCCGCTTGACATCCTTCCTGCAAGCCTCCTGAATCTTCGCAAACCAGACGTTCTTGCCTCCAGGCACAAGGTTTTTGATGGTCTTGACAAATGTCGACCATCTCGGATAGATGCCATCAGCTAGATAGTACCCCTTGTTGTACTGCCGCCCATTGATCTCGAAGTTCACCGGAGGAGAATGACCTTCAACAAGCTTGGCAAAGACAGGAGAGCACTGCAGCACGTTGATGTCACTGTGAGTTCCTGGCATACCAAAGAAGGAGTGCCAAATCCAGAGGTCCTGTGTGGCCACCGCCTCAAGTACCACACTGCAACCGTCTTTGGCACCTTTGTACATCCCCTGCCAAGCAAATGGGCAATTCTTCCATTTCCAATGCATGCAGTCGATGCTTCCAAGCATCTCAGGAAATCCTCTTGCTGCATTCTGTGCTAGGATCCGAGCAGTGTCTTCCGCATTGGGTGTTCTCAAGTATTGCGGTCCAAACACTGCCACCACTGCCCGACAGAACTTGTAGAAACATTCTAGGCTGGTGGACTCGGCCATGCGCCCATAGTCGTCCTGTGAGTCACCGGGAGCTCCATATGCAAGCATCCTCATCGCTGTAGTGCATTTCTGGATGGAGGTGAATCCAAGTTTGCCGATGCAATCCATCTTGCATTTGAAGTAGTTGTCGAACTCCCAGATGGAATTCACAATCCGGAGGAAAAGCTTTCTGTTCATCCGATAACGGCGCCGAAATGTTCTATCGCCGTGAAGTGGAGCATCGACGAAGTAGTCGGAGTAGAGCATGCAGTAGCCTTCGAGACGATGCCGGTTCTTTGCTTTCATCCGCCCCGACGCCGAGCCACCTCGCCGCGGCTTTTCATTGCTCGCCAGCAGCTGGGCGAGGGTGGCGAGCACCATGAGATGCTCTTCTTCCTGGACGTCGGCCTCGGCTTCCTCCTCCAGCAGCGCGGCGAGCACTTCCTCGTCATCTGAGTCCATCGCCGAGGTAGGAAAATCGCCGAACACCTTGCGCGCGGTGGGCGTGCACCCGCCGCTAAACTGCCCCTCCGCGGCCGGAAACGCCCAGAAGTAGTCGGAGGGGCTGTCGCGGCGAACCTCTGCTATTTTTCTGGCGGGGAATGGCTATCTACCGATGAAGGGCGGCGGGGCGGCGCCGGGATATGCCTAGTTGCGGCCGAGAGTGCGGGGGGTGGGAGGCGAGCCGGGGAAGAAAATCTTGACTTTTCACCTGACGGCGTGGGTCAGCCGCGCTTTCCCCTTGCGCCGGAGCCCCCAAGCGCCCCCCAGCGCGCCGGGCGGAAAAAAGGGCCGAACGGGCGCTTTTCGTCGTCCTGGGACACGACTCGGCCGTTTTTTTGACGCCGGCGCCCAAAAAGTCGCCTGGAGGGGCCTCTTGGGGGTGCGGCTGGAGATGCTCTAACGGGGCTTTTTGCCCACCTCGGAAATGCCATTATACCTACCCCCAGTCCAGTCCGGGTTGGTCCACCTCTACTGCATCGCCGCAAATTCAACCCCCGGCGATTAACGAGAGGGAATCAATCCCCATTGGAACGGGAGGCGTTCCAAATCGGGCGGGTTTCTCCGCCATGTCAACGTGACTCATCCCCCCACTATTCCACGCGGAGCCGGCGAAAAAAGAAAGCAGAACGAAATTATTCGCCCCTTTCCATTCCACGCCCTTTATGGTCGCCCGGGGATCTCTCTCAGCCGCCACACCCGCGCCGGCCTCCCATTCCTCCGCCCACCACGCCGCGAGGAGCAGCAGCAGGAGGAGATCTCGGGGGGCGGCGCGCGAGATCCGGCGTCGGAGGGGCGGCGGCCTGATCGATTCATCGGTTGGTTGACTCGACGATGGTGCGGGAGACCGGGTACTACGACGTGCTCGGGGTCAGCCCGGCGGCCACCGAGGCCGACATCAAGAAGGCCTACTACGTCAAGGTCGTGCCACTGCCACGCCCTGCCGCGCGCGCTTTCCTGTCCCGCTCCGTCTCCACCGGCGAACTTCGCTCTCATTCCGGTTTGCCGGTGTCGTTGTTGTTGTTGTTGCAGGCGAGGCAGGTCCACCCCGACAAGAACCGCAATGACCCCCTCGCGGCCGAGAAGTTCCAGGCAAGTGCTCCCTCTGCCATGCCGCTGCTTGCTTCCCCACTGCCATGACTTCCCTTGTGAGACATCAGCAATTCAGCATCATGCAAAATCCGCTGTAACTATCGCCAACAGTGCTGCCAGCGACTGATCAGGCAATAGCTATGCAGAAGTCAACACTGATGTAAATTAGTGGGGATCATGTGTCTTCATTCGGCGCTCTGCAAGACGGGTGTCCCGCCTTTCGGGGATTCAGTCAGCTTTTACATGGACGATGAACGCCGATGGTGGTAGCGACATAGATATTTCTTTGCTGCTGCCTTGCTGGTAGGAATCAGAACTGTATTACACCGGCTCACCTAGGGGAACTTCTCCAGTCACCATAGTTGCCTCCCCTGTTACTAGCTCAGGGAGGGATGTACCAAAGAGTGCAGCTACTGCCTCAATGATAACGGGCATAGATGTTGCAACCCTGCTGAATAACAAACTGATGCTACAACTGTTTTTATCTTGCCATGATGTTGAAAATCATCTTACAGTCCATGGAGCTCAACTACAAACTCGTGAATTACCAAGAACATTTGTATTTCCATGTCTAATGGCGAGTAGGTGAGTTTGTGGAATCAGAATGGCTGAATAGGTGACAACTTTGCCTTGCAATAACCGGGCATATGCACCTTATGCCCAACAAAATGACATTGAAGAAAACGCAAAACTTAATCTAGTCTCCCCATTGATGCTCATGGAAGTTACTGACTTACTGTGGCCAAAACAAGTTTCTAGTGTCAGTTTGCTCCTTTGTACACCAATGAATCATTCTGCATAGGCACGAAAATGATCATAATTGTTATACATCAATCAACTGAAGCAGGTGACTAATATCCGACAACAGCAGTTCCCTTTGTCGTGTGCTTCGCTCTCAACCACAGATTGCTTGTATGTTGCGTGCTGGTATATCAGCCATCACGCAAGATAGTATAATGCATTATTGAGTTACTTTTGCAGTGTGTTGGTCATTGCTGCAGTAGTGCTACTTTGCAGTGCATCTTGTCACAATACTAGCTGGCTTTGTAAGACAGGAAGATGTGATTTACAGAGTTATCCCTTTATATATAGCGTGTTTACAAAGTTACTGTAATTGCAGGAACTGGGGGAGGCATACCAAGTACTTAGTGACCCCGCACAGCGTCAAGCATATAACTCGTATGGGAAATCTGGTATTTTAACGTAAGTGTGACCGACAAATACTTACTATGAACTTTTTGGAATAATTTCGAAGAATTGGGATGTTCTTGGGGAATATATTAGCTTAGTTGACTGCCAAATTGTTCCGTTCTTTCCTAGATATAGGTTTCACAATGTAATTGGTGATTTCGTCTTGTATGCTGCAGAAACTGGTGAGTTGATTACCTTCTTACTAGTTTCCTGCCATCATTATACAGGGAAGCAATGATTGATCCATCAGCCATTTTTGCAATGCTATTCGGTAGTGAGATTTTTGAGGATTACATTGGTCAACTGGCGATGGCATCCATGGCTTCACTCGACATTTTTGGTGAAGATGAAAAGATTGATGCAAGGAAGTTACAAGAGAAAATGCGAGTATGTCCCTATCAACAGAATAGTTTGTGTGCTTTCTTGGTTGGAGATTCAGAAATATTCCTTCTCCATAGAAGATTAGGGTCTGTTTGTAGCTTCCAAATGTATATTGTACATGCTAAAATTGTAGCATAATGCCTCTGCTGCACTAAAGGCCACAATACCTCTGGAAAGCCTTCAAACAGAAGAAAACAAAGAAAATTGAATGTTCGAATGTAGACCCCTTGGTGTTCCTCTTTGCCCGTTTGTTACACTTATCATTTTAGTACAGCCATGATTTCCCCAATTTTCAATGTTATAGTAACACATTTTTGTACTTCAACCCCTGGCCCACCTCTATATAAGATAAACTAGTGAAACTCAAACGTTGCATGATACACTCTTCTTTCAGCATGACATTTCTCATGCAGAATATCAGTCTTTACACTTTTCAGTTTCTACGCAGGTCTGTTTACTCTTCACTGTAGCAATTAGATGAAATTAGGGGCTGATGGCTTAATTGTTAGATTGCAAAAGCATGCTTATTGACGTTATAATGTATTGTAATAAAAAAGAAATGCTAGCTAAGATGTCTCTTTTTTTCAGTGTTGTAATTATGTAAAGTTCTAAGTGGTGCCATACTCTTCATATTGTCGTATCTTTAAGGCTCTTAACAACTACTGCAGGCTGTACAAAAGGAAAGGGAGGAGAAACTTGCGGAGAAACTGAAGAATAGATTGCACATTTATGTTCAAGGAAACAAAAAGGAATTTATCCAGGTTGCTGAGGCTGAGGTAGCTAGACTTTCTGATGCAGGTGACAAACTTTTTGCTCACTTGCTAACTGTTCTGTCTATTTTTCCTTTAAACTTTGTAACTGCCTCTGGCTGCTTTTTCTGCCTTTATTCCAACCCAGTAGCTCTGGAACTGTTTGGCCACTTTTTTCTTGTGTATTCCCAACATAAGTCAAACTTTGAGACTTCACTTTTCTTTCTTTATCATGTTCACAAACCCGACTTCTATTAACTCAATGTTATTTTCTGATTTTGCATGTCCTGCAGCATATGGGATTGATATGTTGAGTACTATCGGTTACATGTATTCAAGACAAGCTGCCAAGGAGCTTGGAAAGAAAGCTATCCTTTTGGGGGTTCCCTTTATAGCTGAATGGTTTAGAAACAAAGGTCATTTTATTAAGTCCCAAGTGACAGCTGCAACAGGTAAAACTTACTTTATTATTTAGTTTCTTGAATAGCAGTTCTGATTTCGATATTTGCAATGTTGGTGCTAGCAATATATATTTGTATTTTGGCTTGAAATTTGTTTTGTTTCTGTAGGTGCAATAGCTCTTATGCAGTTGCAGGAAGATTTAAAAAAACATCTCAGTTCGGAATGTAATTACACTGATGAGCAACTTGAAGCTTACATGCAGAGTCATAAAAAGGTTATGGTGGATTCCTTATGGAAGCTTAATGTTGCTGATATAGAGGCAACTCTGTCACGTGTCTGTCAAATGGTTCGTCTTCATGTTGGCACTATCCTTGCTGCTCTGTTTTTGTAATCTTACTCATTATCAGAAGTTGTAACATTCTACCAATACCAGGTTCTCCAAGAGAGCAATGTCAAGAGAGAGGAACTAAGAGCTCGAGCTAAAGGATTGAAAACTTTAGGCAAAATATTCCAGGTATCATTCTTTGTATAACCAGTCATTCACGTGTGTGCTCTGATATGTAAGTTGTTTGGTGTTCTTGATGAACTAAGTTGGGTTATTTCGACACAGCGTGTTAAGTTCAATAGTGAAGGAGAAGCAGCAACAATGAAGCATACGATAAATAATTCGGATGATAATGTTGGTACCTCTCCGGATTCATCACCAAGATCTCCCAGGGTGCAGCCGTTCGATGCAAACCCACCATATTCTCAGGTGCCTACCATCTTCTGAGATCATTGTTGTGACATGTGTAGCATATTAAAATGCAAGTTTGTATACATGGCTGTTTTCTGAATTATCATTAGATAAAAAAAATCAAAATTAGATTCCAAAATGGACTTTGTCATGATTTATTGAGTTCAAGCTGTATCAAGCTTTAGTTAACCCAATTTTTCGTTACATGCAAACACGGTTTATTACTACCATCACACTAGATCAGATGACAGATTGACAGGTATGGTGAGCTTTCCAAATGATCTTAGCTATCTGCTCTAGACCCATCACCAACAGGCCAACACTTAACTGCCAAATAAGATTATCTTTTATCCATCACCTAACCGACAAAACTTTTGACAGCCGCCAAAAGAAAAGAAAAAATGACGTTGATTCGCATATCAGCAAACTCACTATCACTGCTTGTTCCATTGGTTGTACCTCCACATTGACACACACAACTCTCTTCATCAACTCACAGTAGAAATGCTTATATGCTTCCATCAAACAGAAGGCTCAGAAATGTTATTCTTCTTTTTGTCCAGAGCCCATATGTGGAGGCCCCTCGGTTCGGCGGCGGTTATAGCCCGTTCAACTTCCCGATGCCCACCGCTCCGCCTGGTGCGCAGAGGGATCCTGTCCCATGACCCGCTCCAGGGCCACCAACTTTTTTTTCCGTGGGTCATCCTTTTTGTACAATATTATTGCTTGTGTTAGTAGATGATCACATGGCGTTCATTTGTGCCACTAGTATAGTAGAGCGAAGAAGCATCTGGGTATTATCAATTTGCTTTCTTCGGATGTATAATCGATCGATTAAAATGATCCATACGTCGACGGGGTCCCCGTGTTGTGTACAGGCGTGTCGTGCTGCTTCTGATGGGTTGTCGGGGCAGCGACCGGTCGGCATTGTTGTATACATAAACTATATCACATCACATATATTTTTTCCTTGTGTCTATGGGCGCATAATTGTTTTAATCTATGGCCCATTTGTGCAAAATAGCTGTGGATTATCTCCTGGTACCTGAAAGTGTTCGCTCTCGTGATGCCAGATTATATATCTGAATTATCTCTGTGTGTGTGGAAAGTACAGTGACTGCATTGTACAATTTTCTACTACAAGCTTGTGTAGTCTCATTCATTCAGTTGTTTGAACGAGTGCTGTGAAACGTGTTAATGTGGAAAGCTCTGTGGTAGGTATGATCCATTCCTTTTATTGTACTTTCTACTGCATCAATTCTTATCTGTTACTTGCAGTTTATGCGGCCCGTAAAAATCTGCCATTTTGCCCGGCTTTTTGCCGACTGGATGATTATGGGGACATTATCAGATTGTGAGAAATGTGTCAACATTCCTGAAGTGCAAACTGGCCTTAGGTATGTTGGTGAGTGGCCGACTATGAGCATTGCCAGATTGCTGCTGCTCGGGGCTATGGTTGTGGCCGACGATGAACTCTGGTTGGCACAAGGAGACGCAACTGTTGCTCATCATCGCCCTTCTGTGAAGTTGTCGGTTCCTTCTGTCAGCGCCTCGGCAAGCCGGCGCCATCGCCTTCTGCCCGTGCTGCCCGACGGTGCAAACCGCCGGCGGAGTCACTGAAGATCAGTGTGGACGGGGCCTCTTTTCTCCTCCGGCAAGGGAGGGGAGGGTACAAGTGGTGGTTTTCCGCCGGGGATAGCAACGACGATGTCTGCGGCGTCAGGCTGAAGCGGGGGCGCGTGTCGAGACGCTCCAGTTACTCAGTTTAGCTTCTGAAAGCTGGAGCGGGCAGATGGCAGCACCGTGAACTGAAGCAACAATCACCACTGTCGAACTAGCACGAGCACGGCACGGCACGGCAAGACACAGCATCGTCTCGACGGTGACCAAATTCCGGTTGTTATTAACTACCCCCTCACGTCCCACAACGTAAGAGGTTTTTGCAAGCTACTACTCGTTTCATTTCACGGATTATTGTATTACAAAGTCAAGTACCGTAACGCACGACTCGCCCACTGGCTTTGTGATTCATGTGGTGGCCAACGACATCGCTGTGCCATGTGCAGTGCCAGCTGTGCAAGCTAGTACTCCCTCCGTCCGGAAATATTTGTCATCAAAATGGATAAAAGGGAATATATCTAGACGTATTTTAGTTCTAGATACATCCCTTTTTATCCATTTTGATGACAAGTATTTTCGGACGGAGGGAGTAGGAGTACAAGAGAGAAAACAGATGGTGTGGCACCGTTGACAAACACGAAGCACGAGTCAAACATGTAAAAAGGGTCAACTGGGAGCGATGGGTTGTTGAATTCATGTTTGAGTCAATTTCATTTGAAAGTTCAAACTGATGGAAAGAGATGGACAATATATCTCAGACAGTTTTTTTGTTTTTGTTTTGAGAATCATACTCCATCAGTCTCAAAATAAATAAGTGACTCAACTTTGTACTAACTCTGAAAGTTAGTATACAAAATTGAGTCACTTACTCCCTCCGTTTTTTTAGTCTGCATATAAGATTTGGTCAAAGTCAAACTTTGTTAACTTTGGCTAAGTTTATAGAAAGAATATCAAGTTTCATAATATGAGATCAATAATGTTAGATGCATCATGAAATTAATTTTCATACCATATAGCTTTAGTATTGTAGATGTTCATATTCTTTTCTATAAAGTTGGTCAAACTTTACTAAGTTTGACTTTGATCAAATCTTATATGCTGACTAAAAAGAAACGGAGGGAGTATTTTGGGACGGGGGGAGCATATCTCAACAGTTGTGAACGGTTTGTAGAGTTTTCGTGGTGGAGTAAACTGAATCAAACTGGGGTACGGGTTGTAATGTGAGCGAGACAAGTTGAGGCGAGTAAGGTGGACTTTGTCTTAACGAATCCTGTCATTCCGCTATAGCGAAGGCGATCATACTGACTGGCCTTTTCCTTTTCCTTTTCGTTGGCGACGTCGGCCATTGTTGACCCCAGCTATAGGTCTAAGGTGGTAGCAGTACCGCACAACGATGTGTGCTACTCCTACTACTAGTCTATCCGCGGCGGCAAGCAAAGAAACGTATCACCTGCGCTGCGTAACACAGTCTCTGTCAGCTCAGCCGTGCCGTCAACGGGCCATTTTATTAGCCTTAAACGTGCCCTCCTCGTCAAACAATCGGGCAATTAGCTAGCTAATGGCCGGCGCATCAAGCTAAAGCTTGACCAAAACTAACAGGAACTTATTGTAACACACCACTTATCTTCCGCGCGCCAACCCACGCCCCGCCGCCCGCCGCCGCGCTCCCCGGACGCGAACACCACCCCACCACCGCGCGCCCTGGATCCTCAACCGCCGCCTATTTCTATTTCTTCCCCCAAGGACCACCACCGCAAGCAACCTCGTCCAGCTGCAGTTGACCGTAGCGACTCGGGCGGTAGGAGCGGGTCGGTCTGACAGAGTGACCATGTTGGCGAGGCTCATGGCGCTGGCGCTCCGCGGCGGCGAGCACGGCGGGCGCCGCGCCTGCTACGGCATCGCGGCGACATGCGCGTGGCTGCTCCTCTTCTGCGTGCTCGCCGTCGCCCTCCGCTGCGCCTGGAAGGCCTTCGCGTTCGCCAGCCTCGCGCTGGTGGCCTTCGGCGCCGTCGACCACTTCGCGCCCGACACCTGGTGCGGCGGCGCGCCAAGCGACGGCGCGGGCGCGCCGGAGCGAGACCAGTCCAGGGCGGCCGCGGCGGCTACGGCCCGGCGGTTCGGGCTCGGGCGCGCCGCGATCGACGCCCTGCCCACGTTCGCGTACGGCGACGACGGTGGCGACGTCGACCTTGAGTCGGGGGGTGACACCGCGTGCTCGGTGTGCCTCGAGGACCTGCGGGCCGGCGAGACGGTGCGGCGGCTCTCGGCGTGCATGCACGTGTTCCATGTGGAGTGCATCGACATGTGGCTGCACTCGCACCGGAGCTGCCCTCTCTGCCGGTGCGACCTCTCGCCGCCACGGAAGGTTGTTACCAAAGCACCGGCGGTGGAGAATGGAACGCTTGCTGAGGATGAATTGCCTGCGGTGGCGGCGACGGTGGCAGAGACGGGACCGCTGGCTGATGATCATGATGCTTCGCCGCCGGTGGTGACAGGGGAGACGAAACCGCCTGCTGGTGCTTCGCCGACGGTGTAGATCATGTGTATAAGTTTTTTTAGGCTAGAAAATGTCGTTTCTCTGCACGACACCCATACACACAGTAGGATCGTCCCTCTTTCGTGTTGTAAATCTTGTGCATTCCTCTGTATTCCGCCTGTATATAGATGCTGAGACTTGAGACTACATAAATTAAACAGATCTTTGTGATTCCTGCCGTCTTTTTGGGGCGGCGAGGTTAGTGTTTTTTGTTGTGTGGCGAAATTTGGGTGTCAGTTGTTTCAGATCTATTTAAGGGGTCAGCGACGACGACTGCGGCTCCACGGCGTTGGTTCTTAGAGGCACATGCACAAAGACTTCCCGACTGTCCTTGACATGGTCAAGCCGGCTTCGATAGAGGAGCGGCGACTCGTTCTGGCACGGTAGTGATTGTTTGGTGGTCTCAATATCTTGATGTAATTTTTATTATATTTGAGATGCTTTGTATTTTTGGTGGACTTTAATAATAGATCTAAATTATTTTTGAAAAAAAAATCTTGTGATTTTTTTTAAACTAATAGATCTTGTGAATTGACAATACGATGTACGAATAGTATCTGAGAGCAGAAAACTTTGGAGAACGGCGTGGAGGCCGATTTTTTGAAAAAATCAATTTCAAGAAAATCTGAAGAAAAAAATGTATGTAAAAATAAGGATGTGAGGCGTATGTGTGTAAAATTTCAGAATGAAATACAATGAAATGCGACCTGTACAAAAAAAACATGGTCTGGGAGGATGAACAGCATCATGTGTTAAAAAGCCCCAGATCTATCTTTTTTGCACAGCCCTCATTCCAACATATTTCGTCCTGAAAATTTACATACTTGTGCACTATGCCTTCATCTATCTCTATATATTTTTCAGAATTTTTTGAAATGTAAAAATATGAATTTTCATAAATTTTGAATTTTGCATTTGAAGGCTTTCATGGAGCTCAGCCTTCAAAAGCAATTTCCAAAAACTTTGTACCTACATTTCTGTAATTGTATAACTTGGGGGAGCGAAAATCCTACATCTACTAAGAGCTACTTACACTTTACGTAAACTTCCTAACATTAAAATCTCCCCCTCCCACCCCCCAATTTGGGGGATGGGCAACAAAGCAGAAAACGTTTCATTAAGTGCGAGGGTCCGTCCGTAGGTGACGGTTTGCGTATCGCTCCGAAGATCATGGAGGCGATCAGGGTAGGGTGTCTCTGAACCCGCGTCGCCGTGGCTCGATCGGATCGCAGTCTCCGGTGATCTCCTCCCTGAGCGTGATCTACAGGTTGCTCGCGTGCCTCGTCGTAAACCCATCCACTCCAACAGCCTTCCGTGATCTCCTGGGGGTCGCGGTCGTAATACACCTTGAAACCCTAGGCGGCGTAGGGGGTCGTTGGCGGGTGGAAGAAGAATGGAGGGGGTAGCAGGGATGATGCGTAGCCTCAAACTGTCGGATGAGGAGAAGAAGGGCGTGAAGATCCGAATGGCAAGTAGAGGAAAGGGGAAGGCGAATGATCTCCAAGCGGTTGGGAGGGTGGTGTCCGAGAAACCAGCCCATGCAGAAGCGATCTGCCTGTCCCTTGGACGGATCTGGTGCCCAATCAAGGGGATTGATTGCAAAGAAGCTGGGGATAATCGTTTTGTGTTCACGTTCAAGCAGGAGTCGGGGAAGAGGAAAGCGTTGGAGGACGGTCCCTGGTTGTTCGACAAGGACCTGGTTGTGGTGGAGGATTTTGACCCAGGAAAAAGGATCGAGGACTATGATTTCAATGATATCCCGATTTGGGTGAGAGTATTTAATCTGCCATTGGGTATGATGAATGAGGAGTCCGCAGAAGAAATCGGAGGTCTAGTTGGGCAGTTTGTGGAGGTAGATGCGGGAGTGGACGGGAGTGCTGTCGGGAAGTTTATGAGGGTGAAAGTAAGAATGAACATTGATAGACCCATAATGAGGGGGTTTACGCTTGATGATGAAGATGAACATGGGGTAACTAGGAGGAAGAAGAAGATGAGTATTGATGGCGGGGAGGAAAAAGAGGAGGAGGGGCTGTGGTGTCGCTTTGAATACGAATTCCTTCCTGATTTTTGTTACACATGTGGTATCATTGGTCATGCAGCAAAAGACTGTTCCATCAAGCTGAAACGAGGGGATGCGGCACAATTTGGGCCTTGGCTAAGGGCTGATATCAGTAGGAGAAGACCAGCACTTGAGGAGGACCGAAACTGGAGGGGAAGAGGGTACGGAGGGGGAGGAAACAGACAGTATGGGTACAGCCGCTCGGGTGGGAAATCTGGCAGTGGTAGTGACAGCTTGTCGTGGAGGAAGGAAGGAGTGGGAGGGAGTGCTGGCAAGGGTGGTAAGGGAGGAGAAGTAGGGGGAGAGGAGGAGGTCACCAGCCCACCAAAGCTGACAGATAATACAGCTGTGAGAGGTGGCCACCCAAAGAAGCTGAATATGGACGCGCATGATGAACGTGAGAAACGTAAGGAAGTAAAGGAGGGGGAAAATGACAAGGCTGCGGTACTCTGTGAAAAGTCGGGGCCTGAACGTGTGGATAGACCTACCATGGCAGTGATTGCTGCAGCGAAGGGATCAAATACTGCTCAAGTGCAGGACCAAACTACTGCTGACAAAGGGGGGAAGGGGGAGGACAAGCATAATGATACAAACCAGAAAGGAGGGAAGTTCCATCGGAGGCACAAAAGGGAGGAAAAAGAGGGGGACGCCGGAGTTGAGCCGGGGAAAGTTCTGAGCCAGAAGAGAGATCATATGGTGGGAGGTGAAGAGGAGGAGGGGGTGGGGCAGGAGAGGAAGAAGGGGAGGATCATGGAGGGGGAGTTGGAGGTAGCTAAGATGGCAGAGGAGGGAGTAAGTAAGAAACCTGAAGAATCATCGGCCGGGCTACTTGAGCAGTCCCGTCGGTCACAATGAAAATAATAAGTTGGAACTGCCGGGGACTCGGGAACGGCCCGGAAGTTCGTTCTCTCCTTGAGCTAGGGAGAGTGGAGGATCCCGACATTCTGTTCTTAGCTGAAACAAGGTTGACAGATAAGGAATTGGACAGGTTCCGCTGGTTGTTAGGGCTCGCTAACATGACGGTGTGGAACCCAGAAGGGAGAAGTAGAGGAGTAGCAATGTTCTGGATAAGGGGGCTTGATATCTCACTCAGGTCCTTGGGCGGAGGCATATTGATGTGGACGTGAAAGAGGAAAACGGGCCGGTATGGCGTTTAACAGGTGTCTATGGAGAGTCTGCAACGGAGAGGAAGAAGGAAACTTGGAGAACTCTCCAGTTACTAAAACAGCAGCATCAACAGGACCGTCCATGGTTATGCCTAGGAGACTTCAACGAGATTCTTTCGGGGGTTGAGAAGGTGGGTGGAGCGGAGCGTTCACAGGGGATGATGGACGGGTTTAGGGACTCTCTCAGCTTCTGTGACTTGAGTGATTTGGGTTTTGAATGAGATATATTTACATGGCGGAATCATAGCAAGGAGTTGAGCTCTTATATCTGTGAAAGGTTGGATCGGGCGACTGCCAATGAGGAATGGCGTGAAAAGTTCCCGGAATTTGCTGTTGTCAATGGTATGCCAAGACATTCCGATCACCGGCCAATTATTGTTTGTACGGAGGGGGTGGACAGAAGTTGGAAAGGAGGGGATCGTGGATTCCGTTTTGAGGCACGTTGGCTCCAAGAGGAAGGATGTGAGGAGGTGATCCGGGAGGCATGGGAGAAAAGTTGGGCCTATAGGGAGGGTGGAGTGGCTCATGCTCTGAAAGAGATAGCAGGGAAAATGAGAGTGTGGGACAAAGAAGTAGTGGGAGCAGTGGAAGGTAGGCTGAGAAAGGCTAAAGCGGATTTGGAGGCTTGCATGGCAGCCCCGGTGTCTCAAGAGAAGATACTAGAGGAAGCAAGACTCCGGTGTGTAGTGGATGATTTGGAGGAAAAGAAGAACACGATGTGGAAGCAAAGAGCACATGTTTGGTGGCTGTTGGAAGGTGACAGAAATACCCGGTTCTTCCACCTAATGGCGTCAGCAAGGAAGAAGGCCAATAGAATCAAGGAGCTCAGAAGGGAGGACGGGACGGTGGTGAAGGAGGAAGATTTAACTAACTATGTTTGCTCATATTTTCAGGGTCTCTTCACATCTTCTGCGGGTGACCGTATCGATGAACTATTGGCCCATATCCAACCCCGTGTCACGAACGCCATGTTGGGCGTTCTTGAGGCAGAGTTTACACGTGAAGAGGTGAAGGCGGCACTCGACCATATTGGTGATCTCAAGGCGCCGGGACCGGACGGCATGCCGTCCATAGTCTTCAAACGTCATTGGCATTTCATGGGGGACTATGTTGTTGAGGAGGTGCTGGCTGTGCTCAATGGTGGGGATATTCCGGAAGGCTGGAACGACACACTGGTGACTCTCATACCGAAGGTCAAAAACCCAAGTAGGATTAAAGATCTACGCCCAATCAGCCTTTGCAATGTCCTCTACAAGCTGGTGTCCAAGGTGTTGGCCAATCGGTTGAAAGTAATTCTTCCAGACATAATCTCTGAGAATCAAAGTGCCTTTGTCCCCGGACGGTTGATCACGGATAACGTTCTGATTGCATATGAAGTCTCACACTGCCTGAGAAATAAGAGAAGTGGAAAGGAGGGTTATGCTGCCATTAAAGCGGATATGAGCAAGGCGTATGATAGAGTAGAATGGAATTTCCTCGAGGCGATGTTGCTCAAACTTGGGTTTCGGAGGAGGTGGGTGGATCTTGTCATGAAATGTGTCACCACCGTGAGATATCAGATTAAGGTAAACGGGGTTCTCACAGACCAGTTCAGCCCATCACGTGGACTGAGACAAGGCGATCCACTCTCGCCCTACCTCTTTGTGATTTGTGCCGAAGGTTTGTCTGCACTCCTAAATGCAGCAGAGGAGCAAGGAAAGATAAGTGGAGTTCGAATCTGCCACAATGCGCCGAGTGTATCACATTTGTTCTTCGCGGATGACTCAATGATCATAATCAAGGCCAGGCAAGAAGAGGCCGCAGCCCTTCATGATATTCTGGTGTTGTACGAGAACTGCTCGGGGCAGTGCATTAACACTGAGAAATCTGCAGTTATGTTTTCTCCCAACACTGAAGCGCAAGTAAAACAGCAGGTCAAGGGGGAGATCCGGATAACAAGCGAAGAATGGAATGACAGATACCTTGGCCTGCCCGTCCATGTGGGGCGATCCCGAAAGCGCACGTTTGCATATTTGAAATGGAATGTCTGTGGTCGCTTTCATGGGTGGCAGGAGAGGCTACTTGCGAAAAGTGGGAAGGAAACACTCGTAAAGTCAGTCGCGCAAGCCATCCCGGTCTTCGCGATGTCCTGTTTTGATCTTACCAAAACATTCTGCAAAGAACTCAATACGTTGACAGGGAAATTTTGGTGGAGCCACCAAGATAAAGAAAACAAAATGCACTGGTTAAGCTGGGAAACATTGACAAAGCCGAAAGCATTGGGAGGTTTGGGTTTTCGGGACATGCATAGCTTCAATATAGCCATGCTCTCGCGGCAAGGCTAGCGTCTGCTCCAAAATCCGGACAGTATGTGTGCAAGAATCCTAAAAGCCCGCTATTTTCCACATTGCAATATTCTTGAGGCTGCACCGAGGGATGGTATATCTTATTCATGGAGAAGCATACTGACGGGGCTGCAACTTGTTAAGGAGGGGATTATTTGGAGGATAGGGGATGGTTCAACAGTGAATATCTGGTCAGATCCTTGGATCCCAAGAGCGTGGTCTCGACGGGTCATCACTCCGCGGGGACATAACATATTCACCCGGGTTAGCGATCTGATCGATCCAGTGTCCGGTTCATGGGATGAGCAACTTGTCCGGGACTCCTTCTGGCCGGATGATGCACAACATATTCTGCAAATCCCACTACGGGAGGGGGCTGAGGATTTTGCGGCATGGCATTTTGATAGTAAAGGGAACCATTCAGTCAAGAACGCATATAAGCTACATGTCCATCTAGAGCAGCAGCAACGCCACGGGACTCCTGGAAGTAGCGGAGGGGTAGAAGGCAACCTGGATCGCTGTGATGATCAATCTTGAAAGAGAATTTGGAAGCTGCCCACCCCACGTAAGATCCAAATGTTCACTTGGCGTATTAAGCACGAGTCCCTTGCTCTGCGTACAAACTTGGAAAAACGAGGAGTGCAGGTAGAATCTACGAAATGCCTCTTCTGTGGGCTGGCTGATGAAGATGGAGCGCATCTTTTTATCAAGTGTAAATCAGTGAAGGTTGCATGGAGAGCCATGAGCTTGGAGAGAATAAGAACAGAGCTTGAGAAAATAACGTCCGTGCATGCAATGCAGGACTTTTTATGGGGGCTCACTGAAAATCTTCGAGTGCAAATCCTCACTCTCTGGTGGCATTGGTGGAATAACAGGAACAAAATAAGAGAGGGAAAGAAGGCTGTCGAGGCGACTGAGCTGACCAGACGAGTACTATCCAATACACAGGAGTATATGCAGCTGTTCGGCGGCAAAGGGGCAAAAAAAGTGACTTGCCGATGGACACCACCAGCGCCTGATATGGTGAAGATCAATGTTGACGGGGCGTACACCCCGGGCGAGTCGTTCGTTTCCTGGGGCGTGGTGATCCGGGATGGTGCTGGGGAGGTGATGCTCGCTCGCGCTGGCCGGCGAGAGCATGTTGCCAATCCATTTGCTGCAGAGGTTGTGGCCATGGCGGAGGCAGTAAACATGGCGACTGAGGTCGGGGCTCTCCGGGTTATCTTCGAAACGGATTCCCAACTTCTGCATGAGGCGCTGGATCTCACCAGAGTGGACTCTTCACCATATGCGGCCATCATAGAGGACACGAAGCTGCAACTGAAGATGTGGTTCTCTAAACAGTCTATCTCCGTTTGTCGTCGTAGTGCAAATACTGTAGCACATGAACTTGCAAAGATCGGTCGATCTTGTAGTCCAAATGATAATATCGGTTGGGACCGTGCTGTACCGCCCGCTGTGGCTGTTTGTGTTTCAGGCGATTTGCCTGTACACCGTTAAGTAAAAGCTTTGCTTTGCCTTCAAATTTTTTTTTGGGGGATGGGCCCATCCTCCTCTCATCTCCAATCATATCTATCCACCTGGCCCATTACGTTAATTATATAGAACTATTTACGTAGGTCTAGCAGTGCCCCTTCGAGGAGAGTAAAGTTTTGTTCTCACAAGGGAAAGAGTTTCGTCTGATTTCCGTTTAAGGAAGGGACCATCTATATATGTGTAAGTTGCCAGAAATTTTACTACTTCCTCCGTCCGGAAATACTTGTCATCAAAATGGATAAAATAGGATGTATTTAGATGTATTTTAGTTCTAGATACATATCTTTTTATCCATTTTGATGACGAGTATTTCCGGACGAAAGGAGTACTATATATTGGAGTATATAAGGGACCATCTATATATTGGAGTATGTTTCAGTCACTTTCTTGTGTGTTGTCGGATTTGTGTCCAATATCACCGGTTGATTCTGGTTCAAGGAATGTGACAAATTTTACAGTCGCGTTCTAGACACCAGCCCAACATACCAAGGCCCAAGAGAAGGATGGGGTTGAGCAATGTAAAAATGAGCTCCTAAAATGCTAAGATTTTCTTCATTGATTTGTGCTGGGCTAGGCTAGTGGGGGTCACCACCCCCTCAGCTATACACATTGTTCTACCCCTATGCATACGGGTACAAATGTGAGATGCTGATAAAATTGAGATGGTAAACTGCGCAACTGCTTATGAAGAAGAACACACTTCAATATAAGATTTTTATTTCAGAGATGGTGTTAGCTCAAAGAAAAAAAATGAAGATCAAGTTAATTTGTAAGGATGAAAAAATTGTGGGAGTGATGTTATGAAAGAAGAATTTACAAAAATTTAAAGAAACAATAATAAAATTCAATTTAAGGAAGAAAGGGAATCTGGAAGTGGTGTTTCCTCAAAAAAAAGAAAAAAAAACAGAAGAAAAAAATTATAACCAAGGAAGAATTTAGAAGAGATCAACAAACAAGAAAAAGTCAGACAATAATTATCTTTGAAGCATGAGCATGGACACACATAAATAATCGGGAATTTAAGTATTGGACCACATTAGAATGTTACCTGTAGACATCCGCCACTACACGGATTCAAATTCATTGGCTGTTTTGTGGTGGCACGACATCCACGACCTCTTAAATCGTCTTGAGTCCATTCGCGCATCCCACATAAGTTGTGCATACAACAGCTATGCAAAGAAAAAGAGAATCAACAGAGGATTGAGGAAGGAACATGGAAACTTGAACCTGAACACTAACCAGGAGTTGTCGCGGGCACAGGCTACACTCTCGTAGCCGCCATGAGTGTGATGGCAACCAGTACCTCCGTTACCATCTTCTTGCCCGACATGTTGGCACAGGCACGCGTCATCTCCTCTCTTCTTCCGAAAGCAAAGTATGGATGTTTGGGGCGGGAGGCTAATGAGAATGTTTTCTTTTAACTATGTTCCTCTAGAAAAATCCTTCAGACATTTGTGTGAGTGAGGGAGTGCTGGACTAGGGGGTGTCCGGATAGCCGGACTATCATCGTCGGCCGGACTCCAAGACTATGAAGATACAAGATTGAAAACTTCGTCCCGTGTCCAGATGAGACTTTTCTTGGCGTGGAAGGCAAGCTTGGTGATACGGATATGTAGATCTCCTACCATTGTAACCGACTCTGTGTAACCCTAGCCCTCTCCGGTGTCTATATAAACCGGAGGGTTTTGATCCGTAGGACAAACAACCATTACAACAATCATATCATAGGCTAGCTTCTAGGGTTTAGCCTCCTTAATCTCGTGGTAGATCCACTCTTGTACTACCCATATCATCAATATCAATCAAGCAGGAGTAGGGTTTTACCTCCATCGAGAGGGCCCGAACCTGGGTAAAAACATCGTGTCCCTTGTCTCCTGTTACCATCCGCCTAGACGCACAGTTCGGGACCCCCTACCCAAGATCCGTCGGTTTTGACACCGACATTGGTGCTTTCATTGAGAGTTCCTCTGTGTCGTCACTGATAGGCTTGATGGCTTCTTCAATCAACAACAACGCCGTCCAGGGTGAGACTTTTCTCCCCGGACAGATCTTCGTGTTCGGCGGCTTCACACTGCGGGCCAATTCTCTTGGCCATCTGGAGCAGATCGAAAGCTATGCCCCTGGCCATCAGGTCAGATTTGGAAGCCTAAACTTCACGCCTGACATCCGAGGAGACTTGATCTTCGATGGATTCGAGCCACAGCCGAGCGCGCCGCACTATCACGATGGGCATGATTTAGCTCTGCCACCAGACAGTACCCTGGAGGCCGCACATGAGTCCGCTCTGACCCATAGTTCGGAGCCGACCGTGCAGATCGAGGACAGGTGGCTGGACACCGCCTCGGGGGCTGCAACTTCTATGGCGATGGAGCCGAATACTGACCTTGTCCTTTGCAAAGCTCGTGACTCCGAGGTGCCGGACTCCTCGCCGGACTCCGAACCTCCTGCGCCCCCGCCAATCGAATCGGATTGGGCGCCGATCATGGAGTTCACCGTCGTGGACATCCTTCAGCACTCACCCTTTGGCGACATCCTGAATTCGCTAAAACATCTCTCGTTATCAGGAGAACCCTGGCCGGACTACGGTCAGGATGGTTGGGATGCGGACGACGAAGAAATTCAAAGCCCACCCACCACCCACTTTGTAGCCACTGTCGACGATCTAACTGACATGCTAGACTACGACTCCGAAGACATCGACGGTATGGACGACGATGCCGGAGACTACCAAGAACCAGCGCCTACCGAGCACTGGAAGGCCACCCCAACCCATGATGTATATATGGTGGACACCCCAAAAGAAAGCGATGATGAGGAATAACGGGACGCGGCAAAGGATAGTTCTGCCGACAAACAACCAAAACGGCGACGAAGACGCCGCCCTAAGTCCCGCCTCGACAAAAACAGCACTCCTAATGACCCAACGATAGAGCATGGCAAACCAGTGGACGACAAACATGCAACCAAGCAACCATCCGAGCAGGACGAATCAGACAATCAATCCATGCCCGGCGAAAACAACAGTCCAGACGAACTCACGCCGGACACACCACCGGAGCATAAGAACCTGCACAAAAGACTGGTCGCCACTGCAAGAAGTCTGAAAAAGGAAAAACGGAAGCTCAAAACAGCGGAAGACATACTCAGAATGAGGCGGAGCAAAGTACTCAAGACCGCGGACAAATATGGCAATAGCCATCAAACAAAGAGCTACCCAAAGCGCAAGCTGCTGCCAGAATTCGACGAGGAGGCCATAGAGCCCCCACAGTCAAAAATCAAAGAGGCCGCCTGGCCAGATAGACGACGAGATGACAGGCCAAAAGCAACAAGCGGCGCCGCACACAAGACGACACACGATCCTCACAAAACAGATGGCCCGGTCAGGTCCATTTATGGGCCAAAAAAGAGGGCCCCAGGAAGCAACACAACACGCCGCATGCTTGAAGATAACGACACGCCTAAATACAGGGGCGCCGCACACCCACTATGTTTCACCGATAAGGTGCTGGATCATGAATTTCCAGCGGGATTCAAACCCGTAAACATAGAGGCATACGACGGAACAACAGACCCCGGAGTCTGGATTGAGGATTACATACTGCACATCCACATGGCTAGAGGAGATGATCTCCACGCCATAAAATATCTACCCCTCAAGCTCAAAGGGCCAGCTCGGCATTGGCTCAAAAGCCTCCCAGAAAATACTGTTGGAAGTTGGGAAGAGCTCGAGGACGCGTTTAGAGCAAATTTTCAAGGGACTTATGTCCGACCTCCGGATGCAGACGATTTAAGTCACATAATTCAACAGTTCGGAGAGTCAGCGCGCAAATTCTGGAACAGGTTTCTCACCAAAAAGAACCAAATAGTCGACTGTCCGGACGCCGAAGCCTTAGCAGCTTTTAAACATAATGTCCGAGACGAATGGCTCGCCAGACACCTCGGCCAAGAGAAGCCGAGAACTATGGCCGCGCTAACAAGCCTCATGACCCGCTTTTGCGCAGGGGAGGACAGCTGGCTAGCAAGATGCAGCACCAACGACCCGAGTACATCCGAGATCAGAGATGGAAACGGAAAATCACGGCGCAGAAAGGACCAGCACCGAAATAAAGAAAAAAGCCCAAAGAATACGGCGGTCAACGCCGGATTCAAAAGCTCGCGGCCGAACAACAAAGCACTGCCTCTTAAGGACAACAGTGGAGAGCTATCCAACTTAAACAAAATTTTGGATCGGATATGTCAAATCCACAGCACCTCCGAAAGGCCTGCAAACCATACCCACCGAGATTGTTGGGTCTTCAAACAGTCCGGCCGACTCAACGCCGAACACAAGGGGCTCGACACGCCAAGCGAGGATGATGACGAACCCCATTAGCAGAGCGCCGGAAAACAGAAGACTTCCCCACAAGAAGTCAAAACAGTAAACTCACTTCATGTAATAACACGGAACAACAATGCGGCACCCGCCAAAGTAGGAGTCGCACGGTCCACCCCAGCGGAACCCCGAGATTGGATGTCAAAACCAATTACTTTCGACCACCTGGACTATTCCAGAAGCATTCAAAACGCAGGATGGACTGCACTGATATTGGATCCTATAATCGACGGACTACAATTTACACAAGTCCTGATGGACGGCGGCAGCGATTTAAACCTGCTATATCCAAACACAATCCGCAAGTTGGGGATAGACCTTACTAAAATTCGACATAGCCGCACTTCCTTCAAAGGAGTGACGCCAGGCCCCTACGCCAAGTGCACGGGTTCCTTACTACTAGAAGTTGCGTTCGGGTCACCCGACAACTTCCGACGTGAAAAGCTAATCTTTCATGTCGCCCCATTTAAAAGTAGCCATCAAGCACTATTGGGACGTGAAGCTTTTGTCCGCTTTAATGCAATACCACACTACGCGTCTCTCACACTCAAAATGCCCGGTCCACGCGGTATCATTTCATTAAAAGGTCGTTCAAGACCCCGGACACGGCTAGACGAGTCCGGCGTAAAATAAGCTAGGGGCTCCCTAGCCGCACACCCCTTTATAAGGGGCTATGCGTACGAGCTAATATAAGCTCAGCTTCATTCATTCATTCATATTTCGATTTTTAATTCATTTTTTGCACGATTACTTTTCAAACTAAGTTCCTCTCTTTTACAGATGAACAGCGTGTCACACCCGTCCAGGATACAGCACAACGGAGACACAGGCGCAGACGTGCAGCAGGGACCCGTTGCAAGGATTCTCTTCAGATTAAGACCCTGCGTAAACCTTTTTTACTGTCTCTTGTTGCTATACATCCCCTGGTTTCTCATTATAACCAGAGAGGAGACTGACATTTTGGCATCGGCCGCGTCAGAGGACCTTGCGTGTACCTGGACACTAGGGGCTTAGGGCATTGTTCTGCCCGCTATCATAAAGACCGAATACCTTAGGGAGCGTTCGGTGTCTCGAGTTAGGCCTTATATGCATCAGCTCCGAATCATGTCTTTGGTCAAATGTTGGGTTTGCCCGGCTCCTGTGTTTTGCTGCCTTACGTTCCGTATCATCGGCTAACGCGGCACCAGGAGAACTACTGCGATTGTGCCTCGGTTCGGCCGGGCGAGCACCTCAGTAGAGAAAGCCGAAAACTGACTGTCATGATACAGCGAGAGACTGGTCAACCACTCGATCGACTATCGGAACATTTAGAATTCCTCCGCTTTGACGAAGGACCGTTTCCCGGTCAGGCACATACGCGCCCCGAATTCGGAGAGCGCGGTGCACCTAGGGGCTATATCGTAGCCCCACCCTCGAACTCCTATGGCTAAGTGAAAGTGATAAAACATTATAGTCCGGTTGCCTCGTTTGCTATGCTACCACCTCCTTCACAGGACCGAGACGTCGGATTAAGTGTGAAAATGCGCTATTTTTGCGAACACCCCCGCACCTTGTGCGTGGGGGCTGAAGCCGACGACTGCCATCTTTCAGGTTATACACACGTATACATAAATGGCCGCACAGGAGATATTTCAATACTTGAACGCACAAGTACAAAAAAGCGCTGACATCATAAACATCATTTTACAAACCAAAATGTTCACTTGAACGTGACATTTTTTGAGCACTGCGCCTCTATTACACGAGCACCACGCAAAACTTCCCCAAATTAGTGCTCGGTGGGTAACCGGCTCTCGTCCGAACCCTGGGTCGCAACAGTGGTGGCATCCATCTCTGTCCAATGTGTCTTCACACGGGCGAGGGCCATCCATGCACCTTCTATGCAAGCCGACCGCTTCATCACCTTGATATGCGGCACCGCCCCAAGGAATTGCTGCAATAAGCCAAAATAACTCTTCGGCTTGGGCCTATCCGGCCAGACATGAGCCAAGATATCCATCATGGCAAGTCCGGACAATCTATTCAGTTCAGCCCACTCGGCCAGCCGATCGGTCAGCGGAAGTGAACGCTCCGGACTATGGAATTGAGACCAAAACAGCTCTTCCGTCTTGTGATCCTTCTGACTTCGGAAGTGCACAACGGCATCTGCCGCACTCGCCGCCAAGTCCATATAAGGATCCTCCGGACCCCACAACTGGCCAAGCTGAGCATACTTTGGATCTGTAAACCTTCGGCGCAGCAGAAAGGGCTTGCTAGCCACAATGTCTCCGGCCTGGCGCAGCTCCTCCTTTATAGCCCGCATTGCAGATCGGGCATCCTTGGCTTCGGCGGTGGCCTTCCCAGGGTCTTCTTGCTCCGCTAGGCGTTCCTTTTTAAGAACATCATTGCGGTCGGTAACATCTTTCAACTTCACGACCATTTCGGCCATCTCCTCCCTGCTTCGGCAGTGTGCAGCCCTTTCGGCTTCTAGCTCTTCGGCCGCCCTCGAGGCAGCCGCATCACTCCTTCTGGCTTGCTCCTTGGCTTGAGCAAGTTCTGCCCGAAGGCTCTCCACAGCAGCGACACCATTTGCATTGAACAAACACGTTGTAAGGAGTGAGCTTCGGCTCCCTTACTAGGTGACCACGGAGAAAAAACCTACCTTGTGACTCGTCAAGTCGTTTATTGACCAGCACGATGTCCGCATCCGCAACGTCGAGCTGCCGCTTTAGTTTGGCAACTCCATCAGTCCGGCTAGCCACCGAACTATCCGCCACCTGCTTAGGAAAGGCGTAAATCAATACCTGGGATTTTGATCCTCGGCACGCTGTCGTTCTCGACACCCTACCGAGTCTCAGGGGCTACTATCTATACAGGGCGCACTTTATGTGTAAAACTGTCAAAGGGTATGTCATTCTTACGTACCTCAAACCCCGCCAGCAAACTCCTAACGGCGTCACGCAATCCGCCTTCTGCGGATGAAATTCTTTCAATCACCGTACTCATCAGTGTACGGTGACCTTCTGAGATGGAAACCCTCTCAAGCAGAGCCTTCAGCTCCCCCGGCCGCACACCAGTTGGTGCCAAATTATTCAGCCCTGCCGGACTCGGGGAGACCCTCCATGATGACACTTCAGGCTCGTCCGCCCTATCCGATGGGGCGGCAGATGGAGGCGTCTCGCTCTCCATCATCTCTGGACGGAGGTCCCTCGAAGACGAGCTCATCTAAGAAGGACGGAGATCTGAACTACAAGGTAAAAACTTAAGTTATCCTCAGAAGCACAAATAGGGATGTCCCTTATTACAAAACTCCCTTTTTTCTACTTACGACTCGCTGGAGGGCTGATTCTTTAGGGGAGACTGTGCGGCTGGAGCCTCTTCGGACGCGGGACCCTCTGGTGAAGATCTCTTCCCCCGCTTCGGGGCTTTGGCCTCAGGGTTTTCGGAGGCGGTCCTCTTCTCCCCCTGGAAGGAGGGATTCTCGATCCCCCTTCCTCAAAAGCCTCCTTGGTTGAGGCGGTAGTTCCTTTGTTCTCCCCTTCGCCTTCCTCCGAAGGCGCAACCTCCAGCATCCTGACCAGCACGGGATCCGGCGCGGTCTCTGGGAGGGGGGCCGGACACCGTATCAGTTTTGCTTGCGCTATCCACTCCTGTTTAGAGAGAAATTGGTCAAAAAGCGAATCATAGAAAGGCAGGCAAACGGTATGTCCGGACACGGAGCTACTTACTTGTGTATCCGGGCGATTGAAGCTTAGGCCAGAATCCTCGGTCAATTCCGGACACATTTCTTGTGATCCGAAGAACAATTTATACATCTCCACGGGTGTTGTACCCATGAAATGTTGAAGAGCTCGCGGCCCCTCGGGATTGAACTCCCACAGACGGAGGGGGCGACGCTTGCAGGGCAGGAGGCGCCGAATCAGCATAACCTGCATCACCATCACCAGACTGACCTCCCTCTCTTGGAGGTCTCGAATCCGGCCCTGCAGTAGGGGTACGTCCTTTGACGGCCCCCAGCTGAGCCCTTGGTTGACCCACGACATCAGCCGTTGTGGAGGGCCCGAGCGAAAGATGGATAGCGGCTTCTGCTTGCTGCCCCTAGGAGCGGTGATATAGAACCACTCCTGTTGCCACAGGACGAGATCCTCCTGAAAAGAGCCCTTGGGCCATGGAGCATCGACCCTTCTGCTTATAACCGCCCTGCCGCATTCAGCTTGACGCCCCTCGATCATCTTCGGCTCCACGTGGAAGGTCTTGAGCCACAAACCGAAGTGGGGAGTGATGCGGAGGAAGGCCTCGCAGACGATAATGAATGAGGAAATATGGAGGATGGACTCCGGAGCCAGGTCATGGAATTCCAACCCATAGTAGAACACGAGCCCTCTCACAAAAGGATCCATCGGGAAGCCTAAACCCCGATGGAGGTGGGACACGAACACAACGCTCTCGCCGGGCTCGGGAGTGGGAATGACTTGCCCTTTGGCAGGCAACCTATGCGAAATCTCGTAGGTTAAGTACCTGGCTTCTCGCAGCTTTAGCACATCCTCTTCCATGACGAAGGAGGGCATCCACCGGCCCTGCAGGTCGGAGCCGGACATTGTTGAAGGTCCGAAGCGCTCGAATCTGGGGCTCTGGGTGTTGGAACTCGGGGCAAGGAACAGATTCGATTGGCGATTGAAGAAAAGAAACGAGCCTTGGTCCCATTATAAAGGGGGAGAATACCAGGAGCCGTCGTCGTGACCGTTCGAGACTCGCCTCCGATAGAGGGGGCGTGGCGACGGGCACGATCGGGTTACCCACGTCCGTATTGATGAGAATCCCGGAATAAGGGGAACACGATCCCTGCTTCGACAAGACGTGCCAAGGAAACCGCTTCGCTAAACGCGCTGAGGTGGGATAATAAAAAATGATTCAAGGAAAGGCTTGGTAGTGGTGCGACGTCATGCCACAAAATACGTCAGTAGATTGAACTTGTGTACATATTATTCTCTCTATGGTGGAATGTGGAATTTATTTTGCAGAGCCGGACACTATCCTGGTGTTCGCGATCTTCTATGAATTATTCGGAGGAGGAACCCGCCTTGCAATGCCGAACAATATGCGCGCCAGACTCATCGTCATTGAAGCCTGGTTCAGGGGCTACTGAGGGAGTCTTGGACTAGGGGGTGTCCGGATAGCCAGACTATCATCGTCGGCCGGACTCCAAGACTATGAAGATACAAGATTGAAGACTTTGTCCCGTGTCCGGATGGGACTTTCCTTGGCGTGGAAGGCAAGCTTGGCGATACAGATATGTAGATCTCCTACCATTGTAACCGACTCTGTGTAACCCTAGCCCTCTCCGGTGTCTATATAAACCGGAGGGTTTTGGTCCGTAGGACAAACAACCATTACAACAATCATACCATAGGCTAGCTTCTAGGGTTTAGCCTCCTTGATCTCGTGGTTGATCCACTCTTGTACTACCCATATCATCAATATCAATCAAGCAGGAGTAGGGTTTTACCTCCATCGAGAGGGCCCGAACCTGGGTAAAAACATCGTGTCCCTTGTCTCCTGTTACCATCCGCCTAGACGCACAGTTCGGGACCCCCTACCTGAGATCCGCCGGTTTTGACACCGACAGTGAGGCTAGGGGGAGGGGGCATAGCCCCATTAGCTATACACATAGCTCCACCCCTATGCATACGGGTACAAATATGAAATGCTGATTAAATTGAGATGGTAAACTACGCAAGTGCTTAGGAAGATGAACACATTTCAAAATAAGAAAAATAATAATTCCAAAAGTGGTGTTAGGTCAAAGAAAAAATGAAGAAAATGACAAACAACAAAGATCAACTTGCTTACAAAGAAGGAAAGAATTATGGGAGTGATGTTATCAAAGAAGGATTTACAAAAATAAAGGAAATGATAATAAAGTTTAATTTACGAAATAAAGGGAATCGAGAAGTGGTGTTTCCTCAAAGAAGAAATAAAAAACAGAAAAAAATAACCAAGGAAGAATTTAGAAGAGATAAACAAACAAAAAAACATAGAATAAATATTTCTTTCTAACAAAGAATAAGTTATGAGAATTGTTTAACCCTACAAAAAACAACAAAGAATTAACAAAAGAAAATTTATATTACACAACTATGCCTAAAATGAACAAATCATAAGGACTTTTTGTCAAACTCTTTTTGTACATGCAGGAATTAGAATATATTGAAAAGTTGTAATAAATTACAGCTTGCCCTATTTCATATTGTGCAAGAAAAAGTGTGAACTAGTGGTAGTTTAAGTATTATTATTATGTCAATACAAAAATAAATTCCATTTTAAGTTTCTAAAATAAAATTAAATAATGTCACATGATTGCAGCATCAAACCATTATGCACAAATGCAGCTAAAAATCCAAAGGCCCAAAAATTGACTAAGTAACAAAAAGGGAATCCATAAGTATTAGCATGAGCGAGCAATAAACAAAATGTTTTCATGTTATACTCAGTGTTAAAAAACTAGAATAATAACAATGAAAACTATTTATCTCTGAACACATCAGAGATGAATTGCATTTCATGTTAGTGCCATTGTCTCTAAAATAAAACAAAAATATAGAAATAAACCAAAATGAAAATGGAAATAAAAAACATAAGTCATTCCAAGGCAGAATGAATTAATGGTATTTGTATTACCCTAAAAGAAACAAGAAAAATGAAGAAAAAACTAAACAAAAATAAGAACATAAACAAAAACAAAAACAATCACTAGCAATATCCTTAAAGAAGAAGGAGCATTGGAAAAATAAACAAAGTCAATTATGACAAAAACTTGCACACATGTTACATAAAGTTTGCACTGTTCCATACGATGCAAGAACAAGCATATAGTAGTGTAACTTTCAAACGTTATGTGATTTGCACATTGTATAGAACTCAGATGCACTACAAAAAAAGACACATCCGTGACATTTTGGCCCGAACGAAAAAAATTATGTCATGCTTATGACACTTCTATGATGATAATTATGACAAAAACGCGTATCATCATAGATGTGGTGGGCTCCAACTTCTATGATAAAAAATCATGGCAGAAAATGAGTTTTTCATCGTGGGCAGGGCGGGGACGCACCTGCATGACATTCTTTAGGTCGTCCATGATGGAAAAAATCATGGTAGAAGCGAGGGCTAGGAAAATACGGGGAGTTCCCGGTTACGGTGGGTGGTCGGGACCGAGCAATGCACTGTGGTTTGCGCGTTTCTCTCATGTACGCGTGTGTGCGAGGCGTTGGCTAACTGAACCCGAGCGATCGTGCTAGCTATGTTACTGAACTCGAGCGATCGATCCCTCGGCTATTAACTAAATCCGAGCGATTCATTCGCTGTTGACTGCACCCGAGCGATTCTTTCGTTGCTGCTGCTAACTGAACCTGAGTGATCGATCACTGCTGCTGCTTACTGAAGCTGATCGAGCCCCCGTGCGAGATGTAGCCAGCCGGTGTTGGGTTGCCTCTCGATGAACAGTGACCATTGCTACCGTGCGCGCGGTACGTAGAACGAGTCGAGACGTGGTGAGTTGAGCCGGTTGGTTGGCTGTGGATGAACAGTTTCCGGTGGGGGTTGGATGAACAGGACCCCGTGGTAGTAGGCGGTTTACGCTGGATGAACAAGACCCCGAGGAGGCCGCCGCACCCCAGCCGGTTGGGGTGGATGAACAGGAACCCATGGAGGCTGGATGAACAATAGCCGGTGGAGGCTGGATGAACAGTAGCCCTGTGGATGAACAATAGCTAATGGAGGCTGGAGGAAGACGATGGTGGCTGAACAGTAGCCAATGGAGGCTGGAGCGAGGCACTAGATGGTGGATGAACAGTAGGTTGTGGAGTCCTGTTTTGCGGTACGCCACACCCCTCCCGATGAACATGACCTCTTTCGACCGTACGCGGTCGAACATAAGGCAGTTTCCTCCGTTCCGCGGCACGCTAGACCTTGTTTCGGCTGTTCCATCCAAGTCGGTTGGCTCCAATGAACACGACGTATTTCGACCTAGTCGGTTGCCTCCTGATGAACACGACGTTGTTTCCTCCATTGTGACCCAGCCGGTTGGCTGCCGATGAACAAGATGATGTTGTTGTATGCGTTCGTGACCCCGCCTGTATGTACGTACACAGCCGTATTTACTTTCTTGCAGCGTGGCTGTATGTACGTACACACGGTTTAGAAGGGACTGATTGAAGTGCTACGTCGGGGGCTCTATTGCTACACGTGCGGCTGCTTGCTCGGTCATGGTTCATCATTGCAGAGAGGCTGATCGACCAGTATGTATGTACACGTCCGCGACCAGACAGACAACGCTACATACTCTTCGACCAGGTGGGTCCCAGCTACCAGGGAGGATAAGGACGCACTTTCTTCCATGTGAAGATATAGATGGTGGGTACGAGCTGTCAGGGGGAGGATTAAATTTTTTTGCCTGTAATATGGACGCACTTCCTTTCTAGCGAAGATGTAGCTGGTAGGTCCTAGCTGTCAGGGGGGAAATGTTTTTTTCACAAAATACAGAGGCCATTTCGGTGGGTCCCTGCTGTCAGGTGGAGGAATAATTATTTTGCACATAATAAGGAGGCACTTCCTTGCTGCGGCCGTGGACCCAGCTGTCAGACTCTCCACGTACAGTCCTCTTCTGATGGAAGTTGTTCCTTGACAACGTTGACCACGCCGTGTGGAGAGCACCAAGGCGGGGATGACGGCGAGGCCTAGGAAGGGATTGACTAGGAGCCGGGGAAGACTCGGCAGTTCTTTCTCACGCAGAGGGGGGTACGAGGGTTTACTGGTTCGGTTGCAGTGTGAGGCTACCATTGCTGGAGAATAACATGAGGTTTGGGTGAGTACAGGGATGGCTAGGCTAGCGATGGTAGTAGGGTGGGGCGATGAGGCCTGCGCGGCAGCACACCCTACCATGAGAAGCATGAGCAGGCGGCGCGGGCGGTGATGGTTTGGGCGTCTGGAGCAAGAAGACCAGAGGTTGAAGAAGCACGACGGTCGTTGGATGGACATCATACGATCGCTGCAGCTAGAATCGTTTATATTGACTAAGTTGACTAATCATGCATCCCCGTCAACTTAGTAGGCCCATAAGTCAGCCTCCAAATATGGTGGGTCCCAGCTAGCAGGGGGTATTAATTTTTTGTGCGTAGTAAGGAGGCACTTTCTTGTGTGCGAAGATATAGCTGGTCGGTCCCAGCTGTCAGTGGGAGGAATGTTTTTCGCAAAATACAAAGCCCTTCGAGTGGGTCATGGCTGTCAGGTGGAGGAATCATTATTTTGCGCGTACGACCATGGACCCAACTGTCAGCCTCCGCACGTATAGTCCTCTTCCGATGGATGTCATTCATTGACCACATTCACCACGCTGCTCCGATAGCACCAGGGCAGTGGACGACAGCGAGGCCTAGGAAAGGAATGACCCAGAGTTGGGGAAGACGCGACAGTTGTTGTTGACGCGATGGGGAGTATGAGGGTTTACTGGTTTGGCTGTCGTCGCCGGAAAATAACAGGAGGTGTGGGTGAGTAGATGAATGGCCTGGCCAGCGATGGAGTAGGGTGGGGCGGTGTGGTCTGCGCCGTAGCACAGTCGGCCACGTGAGGCGGGAGCAGGCAGTCCCACCAGTGCTGGTTTGGGCGGCTGGAGCAAGAAGATCAGATGTTGAAGAAACAACACAGCCATTGGACTAACATCCAACGGTCACTAATGCTAGAATCGTTTGTGGACTAAGTTGACAAAGCCTTTCGTACACGTCAACCTAGTAGACCCACAAGTCAGCCTCCAAATCTGTCCCAAGTAGCATACATCCCGAAATTTCTAGCTGATGATCCACAAGTATATGGCGTCAATTGTAGCCTTTTCGATAATTAAGAGTGTTGAACCCAAATAGGAGCAGAAGGAAATGACAAGTGGTTTTCAGCAAGGTAATGTGTGCAAGTGCTAAAATTGTAAGTAGCAGAGTAGTTTGATAGCAAGATAATTTGTAACGAGCAAGTAATGATAGTAGTAACAAAAGTGTAGCAAGGTAGCTGATACGTCTCCAACGTATCTATAATTTTTGATTGTTCGATGCTATTATATTACCCATTTTGGATATTTATGAGCTTTACTTTACACTTTTATATCATTTTTGGGACTAACCTACTAACCGGAGGCCCAGCCCGAATTGCTGTTTTTTGCCTATTTCAGTGTTGAAGAAAAGGAATATCAAACGGAGTCCAAATGGAATGAAACCTTCGGGAGCAATATTTTTTGGAACAAACGTGATCGAGAGGACTTGGAGTGGAAGTCAAGAATCAAAGGAGGCGGACACGAGGGTGCCCGGCGCGCCCCCTCTAGGTGGGCGCGCCCCTACCCTCGTGGGCCCCTCGAGCGTCCACCAACCTACTTCTTTCTCCTACATATACCCATGTACCCCGAAAACATCAGAAGCGACCACGAAAAACTATTTCCACCGCCGTAACCTTCTGTATCCGCGAGATCCCATCTTGGAGCCTTCGCCGGCGCTCTGCGAGAGGGGGAATCGACCATGGAGGGCCTCTACATCATCTCCAAGGCCTCTCCGATGAGTTGTGAGTAGTTTACCACAGACCTTCGGGTCCATAGTTATTAGCTAGATGGCTTCTTCTCTCTCTTTGAATCTCAATACAAAGTTCTCCTTGATCTTCTTGGAGATCTATTCGATGTAACTCTTTTTGCGGTGTGTTTGTCGAGATCCGATGAATTGTGGGTTTATGATCAAGTTTATCTATGAGAAATATTTGAATCTCCTCTGAATTCTTTTATGTGTGATTAAGTTATATTTGCAAGTCTCTTCGAATTATCAGTTTGGTTTGGCCTACTAGATTGATCTTTCTTGAAATGGGAGAAGTGCTTAGCTTTGGGTTCAATCTTCGGGTGTCCTTTCCTAGTGACAGCAGGGGCAGCAAGGCACGTATTGTATTGTTGCCATCAAGGATAAAAAGATGGGGTTTATATCATATTGCATGAGTTTATCCCTCTACATATGGTGAACCGCTTTGTGATGGAGACTATGATTCCCCCACAAGTCGGGATGAGACTTCGGACTTTGTAAAAATAAAAGAGGCCAAAGAAGCCCACCAAAACGAAAAAGAAAAAGAGAGAAAGAAGAAAAAAAGAAAAGAAAAAAAGAAGAAAAAGAAAAAAAGAAAAAAGAAGAAGAAAGAAAAATGATAGGAAAAGAGAGAAGGGACAATGCTACTATCTCTTTTTACCACACTTGTGCTTCAAAGTAGAACCATGATCTTCATGATAGAGAGTCTCCTATTTTGTCACTTTATATACTAGTGGTAATTCTTCACTATAGAACTTGGCTTGTATATTCCAATGATGGGCTTTCTTAAAATGCCCTAGGTCTTCGTGAGCAAGAAAGTTGGATGCACACCCACTTAGTTTCTTTTGTTGAGCTTTCATACATTTATAGCTCTAGTCCATCTGTTGCATGACAATCCCTACTCACTCACATTGATATCTATTAATGGGCATCTCCATAGCCCGTTGATACGCCTAGTTGATGTGAGACTATCTTCCTCCTTTTTGTCTTCTCCACAACCACCATTCTACTCCACATATGGTGCTATGTCCATGGATCACGCTCATGTATTGCGTGAAAGTTGAAAAAGTTTGAGATTATTAAAGTATGAAACAATTTCTTGGCTTGTCATCGGGGTTGTTCATGACTAAATACTTTGTGTGATGAAGATAGAGCAACAGCCAGACTATATGATTTTGTAGGGATAACTTTCTTTAGCCATGTTATTTTGAGAAGACATGATTGCTTGATTAATATGCTTGAATTATTATTATTTCTTATGTCAATATGAACTTTTATTTTGAATCATTTGGATCTGAACATTCATGCCACAATAAAGAAAATTACATTGAGAATTATGCTAGGTAGCATTCCACATCAAAAATTCTGTTTTTATCATTTACCTATTCGAGGACGAGCAGGAATTAAGCTTGGGGATGCTTGATACGTCTCCAATGTATCTATAATATTTTATTGTTCCATGCTATTATATTACCCGTTTTGGATGTTTATGGGCTTTACTTTACACTTTTATGTCATTTTTGAGACTAACCTACTAACCGGAGGCCCAGCCCGAATTGTTGTTTTTTGCCTATTTCAGTGTTGAAGAAAAGGAATATCAAACGGAGTCCAAACGGAATGAAACCTTCGGGAGCAATATTTTTTTAGAACAAACATGATCGAGAGGACTTGGAGTGGAAGTCAAGAAACAAAGGAGGCGGACACGAGGGTGCCCGGCGCGCCCCCTCTAGGTGGGCGCGCCCCTACCCTCGTGGGCCCCTCGTGCGTCCACCAACCTACTTCTTTCTCCTACATATACCCATGTACCCCGAAAACATCAGAAGCGACCACGAAAAACTATTTCCACTGCCATAACCTTCTGTATCCGCGAGATCCCATCTTGGAGCCTTCGCCGGCGCTCCGCTGGAGGGGGAATCGACCATGGAGGGCCTCTACATCATCTCCAAGGCCTCTCCGATGAGTTGTGAGTAGTTTACCACAGACCTTCGGGGTCCATAGTTATTAGCTAGATGGCTTCTTCTCTCTCTTTGAATCTCAATACAAAGTTCTCCTTGATCTTCTTGGAGATCTATTCGATGTAACTCTTTTTGCGGTGTGTTTGTCGAGATCCGATGAATTGTGGGTTTATGATCAAGTTTATTTATGAGAAATATTTGAATCTCCTCTGAATTCTTTTATGTGTGATTAAGTTATATTTGCAAGTCTCTTCGAATTATCAGTTTGGTTTGGCCTACTAGATTGATCTTTCTTGCAATGGGAGAAGTGCTTAGCTTTGGGTTCAATCTTGCGATGTCCTTTACTAGTGACAGCAGGGGCAGCAAGGCACGTATTGTATTGTTGCCATCGAGGATAAAAAGATGGGGTTTATATCATATTGCATGAGTTTATCCCTCTACATCATGTCATCTTTCTTAATGCGTTACTCTGTTCTTTATGAACTTAATACTCTAGATGCATGCTGGATAGCGGTCGATGTGTGGAGTAATAGTAGTAGATGCAGGCATGAGTCGGTCTACTTGTCACGGACGTGATGCCTATATACATGATCATGGCTAGATAGTCTAATAATTATTCGTGTTTCTATCAATTGCCACTAGTGAAACCTATGGCCCCCGAGTCTATCTCTTATCATATAAGCTCTCAATCTACTTTTATTTGCATCTTTATTTTTCCTATCTTTATTATAAAATACCAAAAATATATTTATCTTATCATATTATCTCTATGAGATCTCACTTTCACAAGTGGCCTTGAAGGGATTGACACCCCCTTTATTGCGTTGGTTGCGAGTTCTTGTTTGTTTGTGTAGGTGCGTGGGACTTTTGAGGAGCCTCCTACTGGATTGATACCTTGGTTCTCAAAAACTGAGGGAAATACTTACGCTACTATTGCTGCATCACCCTGTCCTCTTCAAGGAAAACCAACGCAAGCTCAAGACGTAGCAGTAGCCCAACCCTTTTTAGGCAAAGGACATCCCAAAATGGTCTCTTATGATAATCAAATCGTTCTTGAGGGTACACGAGAATTTCATCTAGTCACTTTCATCATGTTGGATTAATTTGTGTTCGCTACTTTGATAATTTGGTATGTGGGTGGACCGGTGCTTAGGTGATGTTCTTACTTGAACAAACCTCCTACTTATGATTAACCCTCTCGCAAGCATCCGCAACTACGAGAAAAGTATTAAGAATAAATTCTAATCATAGCATTAAACTTTTGGATCCAATCGGTCCCTTACGGAATAACGCATAAACTGGGGTTTAAGCTTCTGTCACTCTCGCAACCCATCATCTAATAACCACTCCACAATGCATTCCCTTAGGCCCAAACATGGTGAAGTGTCATGTAGTCGACGTTCACATGACACCACTAAGGGAATCACAACATACATATCATCAAAATATCGAACACATATCAAGTAAACGTGATTACTTGAAACATGAGTTCTCCCGTGACCTCATGAACAAAAGTAACTACTCACAAACGATAATCATGCTCAAGATCAGAGGGGTATTAAATAGCATAATGGATCTGAACATATAATCTTCCACCAAATGCACCATATAGTAATCAACTACAAGATGTAATCAACACTACTAGTCACCCAGAAGCACCAATCTATAGTTCCAGTACAAAGATTGAACACAAGAGATGAACTAGGGTTTGAGAGGAGTTGGTGTTGTTGAAGATGTTGATGAAGATATCCCTCCCCAAGATGGGAGAGTTGTTGATCATGATGATGACGATGATTTCCCCCTCCGGGAGGGAAGTTCCCCCGGCGGAATCGCTCCGCCGGAGGGCAAAAGTGCTCCTGCCCAAGTTCCGCCTCGAGACGATGGCGCTTCGTCCGAAAGTCCTCTCCTTATTTTTTCTCTCTAGGTCAAAATGACTTATATACCAGAAGTGGGGCACCGGAGGTGGGCTGGGTGAGCACAACCCACCAGGGCGTGCCTGGGCTCCCTGGCGCGCCTAGGTGGGTGGTGCCCACCTGGTGGGCCCCCCTCTGGTAGTTATTGACTCCAAAAATTCTTAATTATTCCATAAAAAATCCTCGTGAAGTTTCAGATCATTTGGAGTTGTGCAGAATAGATAGCTTGACGTAGCTTTTTCAGGTCCAGATTTCCAGCTACCAGAATTCTCCCCCTTTGTGTATACCTTGCATATTATGAGAGAAAAGACATTAGAATTACTCCAAAAGGCACTATTATACAGTAAGCAACATAAATAATAGTAGAAAAACATGATGCAAAATGGACGTATCAACTCCCCCAAGCTTAGACCTCGCTTGTCCTCAAGCGAAAACCGAAATCGAAAAACATGTCCACATGCTTAGAGAGAAAGGTGTCGATAAAAACAAAATTACAGACATAGCAGCAGCATGTAACTTATTATAACAACAACAAACTTTAACATAAAACTTTTATCATAGAACTTTTATCATAGACTTCTCATGAACAAGTGACAATTCATCACAACATTGAAATATGAAGCATAAACTCTATTGGAAACCAACAAACTGTGTTCTCAGTCAACTTTGCAACTACAATTCGTCATATTTTCGGGAAGGGTCACGTATCGGATGAAGGAAATATGCCCTAGAGGAAATAATAAAGTTATTATTTATTTCCTCATATCATGATAAATGTTTATTATTCATGCTAGAATTGTATTAACCGGAAACATGATACATGTGTGAATACATAGACAAACATATAGTCACTAGTATGCCTCTACTTGACTAGCTCATTAATCAAAGATGGTTATGTTTCCTAACCATAGACATGTGTTGTCATTTGATTAATGGGATCACATCATTAGGAGAATGATGTGATTGACATGACCCATTCCGTTAGCCTAGCACTTGATCGTTTAGTATATTGCTATTGCTTTCTTCATGACTTATACATGTTCCTGTAACTATGAGAATTATGCAACTCCCGTTTATCAGAGGAACACTTTGGGTACGACCAAACGTCACAACATAACTGGGTGATTATAAAGGAGTACTACAGGTGTCTCCAAAGGTACATGTTGAGTTGGCGTATTTCGAGATGAGGTTTTGTCACTCCGATTGTCAGAGAGGTATCTCTGGGCCCTCTCGGTAATGCACATCACTATAAGCCTTGCAAGCAATGTGACCAATGAGTTGGTTACGGGATGATGCATTATGTAACGAGTAAAGAGACTTGCCGGTAACGAGATTGAACTAGGTATTGGATACCGACGATCAAATCTCGGGCAAGTAACATACCGATGACAAAGGGAACAACGTATGTTGTTATGCGGTTTGACCGATAAAGATCTTCGTAGAATATGTAGGAAACCAATATGGGCATCCAGGTTCCGCTATTGGTTATTGACCGAGAATAGTTCTAGGTCATGTCTACATAGTTCTCGAACCCGTAGGGTCCGCACGCTTAACGTTACGATGACAGTTTTATTATGAGTTTATAAGTTTTGATGTACCGAAGTTTGTTCGGAGTCCCGGATGTGATCACGGACATGACGAGGAGTCTCGAAATGGTCGAGACATAAAGATTGATATATTTGACGACTATATTCGGACACCGGAAGTGTTCCGGACGTTTTCGGAGAAAACCGGAGTGCCAGAGGGGTTACCGGAACCCCCCGGGGAAGTATTGGGCCTTAGTGGGCCTGAGGGAAGAGAGAGGGCAGCAGCCCAGGAGGTGGCACACCCCCTCCCATGGGGAGTCCGAATTGGACTAGGGGAGGGGGGCGCGGCCCCTCTTTCCCTCTCCCTCTCCCTCTCTTTCCTTCCCCCTTCCTCCTTCCTAGTTGGACTAGGAAAGGGGAGTCCTACTCCCACTAGGAGGAGGACTCCCCCCTCCTTGGCGCGCCCCAAGGGCCGGCCGGCCTCCCCCCTTGCTCCTTTATATACGGGGGCAGGGGGGCACCCCATGGACACACAAGTTGATCTACGGATCGTTCCTTAGCCGTGTGCGGTGCCCCCCTCCACCATATTCCACCTCGGTCATATCGTCGCGGAGTTTAGGCGAAGCCCTGCGCCGGTAGAACATCATCATCGTCACCACGCCGTCATGCTGACGGAACTCATCCCCGAAGCTTTGCTGGATCGGAGCCCGGGGATCGTCATCGAGCTGAACGTGTGCTGAACACGGAGGTGCCGTACGTTCGGTGCTTGGATCGGTCGGATCGTGAAGACGTACGACTACATCAACCGCATTGTGCTAACGCTTCCGCTTACGGTCTACGAGGGTACGTGGACAACACTCTCCCCTCTCGTTGCTATGCCATCACCATGATCTTGCGTATGCGTAGGAATTTTTTTGAAATTACTACGTTCCCCAACAGTGGCATCCGAGCCTAGGTTTTATGCGTTGATGTTATATGCACGAGTAGAACACAAGTGAGTTGTGGGCGATACAAGTCATACTGCTTACCAGCATGTCATACTTTGGTTCGGCGATATTGTGAGATGAAGTGGCCCGGACCGACATTACGCGTACGCTTACGCGAGACTGGTTTCACCGTTACGAGCACTCGTGCTTAAAGGTGGCTGGCGGGTGTCTGTCTCTCTCACTTTAGCTGAATCGAGTGTGGCTACGCCCGGTCCTTGCGAAGGTTAAAACAGCACCAACTTGACGAACTATCGTTGTGGTTTTGATGCGTAGGTAAGAACGGTTCTTGCTAAGCCCGTAGCAGCCACGTAAAACTTGCAACAACAAAGTAGAGGACGTCTAACTTGTTTTTGCAGGGCATGTTGTGATGTGATATGGTCAAGACGTGATGCTATATTTTATTGTATGAGATGATCATGTTTGTAACCGAAGTTATCGGTAACTCGCAGGAGCCATATGGTTGTCGCTTTATTGTATGAAATGCAAACGCCCTGTAGTTGCTTTACTTTATCACTAAGCGGTAGCGATAGTCGTAGAAGCAATAGATGGCGTAAACGACAATGATGCTACAATGGAGATCAAGGTGTCGCGCCAGCGACGATGGTGATCACGACGGTGCTTTGAAGATGGAGATCACAAGCACAAGATGATGATGGCCATATCATATCACTTATATTGATTGCATGTGATGTTTATCCTTTATGCATCTTATCTTGCTTTGATTGACGGTAGGATTTTAAGATGATCTCTCACTAATAATCAAGAAGTGTTCTCCCTGAGTATGCACCGTTGTGAAAGTTCTTCATGCTGAGACACCACGTGATGATCGGGTGTGATAGGCTCTACGTTCAAATACAATGGGTGCAAAACAGTTGCACACGCGGAATACTTAGGTCATACTCGACGAGCCTAGCATATACAGATATGGCCTCGGAAAACGGAGACCAAAAGGTCGAACGTGAATCATATAGTAGATATGATCAACATAGTGATGTTCACCATTGAAACTACTCCATCTCACGTGATGATCGGACATGGTTTAGTTGATTTGGATCACGTGATCACTTAGATGACCAGAGAGATGTCTGTCTAAGTGGGAGTTCTTAAGTAATATGATTAATAGAACTTAAATTTATCATGAACTTAGTACCTGATAGTAGTTTGCTTGTCTATGTTTGTTTGTAGATAGATGGCTCGTGCTGTTGTTCCGTTGAATTTTAATGCGTTCCTTGAGAAAGCAAAGTTGAAAGATGATGGTAGCAATTACACGGACTGGGTCTGTAACCTGAGGATTATCCTCATTGCTGCACAAAAAAGTTACGTCCTGGAAGCACCGCTGGATGCCAGGCCTGCTGCTGATGCAACTGACGACGTTAAGAACGTCTGGCAAAGCAAAGCCGATGACTACTCGATAGTTCAGTGTGCCATGCTTTACGGCTTAGAACCGGGTCTTCAACAATGTTTTGAACGTCATGGAGCATATGAGATGTTCCAGGAGTTGAAGTTAATATTTCAAGCAAATGCCCGGATTGAGAGATATGAAGTCTCCAATAAGTTCTATAGCTGCAAGATGGAGGAGAATAGTTCTGTCAGTGAACATGTACTCAAAATGTCTGGGTATAATGTCAGGACCCCGACTCAATGCCACATCGATCTAGCATGTAACACCTCATATCACTTTGCGGCCTCACGCACGGTATCCCCACGGGTGTCGCCTTACCTTTGCCCGGGACCGTTTGCGCCTTTTGGCACACGTATATGATGGTGTCGCTAGCATCCATATGATAAAGAGCCCGGGCTGACATGGCTAGTCGTAAACCCAAAGTGGCACTAACTTACAGGGACAGGCATCCATGACCCAGCATCGAACGTGTCGGTCATCAGCGAGTGAATCCAGGCTGTAGCACTGGGCTAACAGGACTCCGATGAACCGGGCTGTAGCGGGCTAGCAGGACTCCGGTATTCATCGCGTGACATTTCCCCGAAGGGACAAACACAAGATCGAAGAAGGACACATGCCGGCCAGCCTAAGTGTTCCGGAGCAGTAGCAAGCTACCAGGGCTCAGTGGAAGCACTAGGAGACATTTCCCGGTAAGAAAGACTACTAAGGATAAACAACTAGATAGTCAAATCCCACACATAGCAATACACATTACACGTACACATAACATGCAAGTATGTGTTGTACAACATGGCATCACAGCATAACTCAACAACTCATATAGATAAAGGCTCAGAAGAGCCATCATAGCATTTATTACAAACAGGGGTCACATGACCCAACATTCAGAGCAATCAAGCAACAAACGGAAGCATTACATGTCTGAGTACAGACATCTATAAATGAAAAAGGCTGAAAGCCTGACTATCTACAACGTCCGATCAAAATCGTAGCTGAGGTACAAGCTACTTGTCGAAGTCCATGAGAACACTAGTAAGACCGAAGTCTCCGCTGCAAAACATAAATAAAGCAACATGAGTACAAAGGTACTCAGCAAGACTTACATCAGATCCTATCATACATGCATTTGTATCAAGAGGGTAATGTGGGGTTTAGTTGCAGCAAGCCAGCTTTGACTCTGTGGCTATCCTGTTCTACGACTACCAGAAATTCTTGAGGTGATATGGCGCACACGAGTCCACTAATCACCACACAATACACTACTATGGATTCATTCCCGTCTCCCTACGAGAAGGCCATCCATAGCACTCACACTTGTCTTGAGCATTTTATGGTATCCACTTCAAGTTGTCTATGTACCATGTAAGCATCCAAGAAGTCCATAACCGCGGACCCGGCTATTCGAATAGATCATGTTAACCCTGCAGGGGTGTACTTCTTCACACACGCTCTCGCCACTTACCGCCATGTACACGTCATGTATCTCGACAACCTTCAAGCGGAAGCCTGGCGAGGGTGTCGGCCACGACCTGACTAACCACACAAGACTCTAGCCCAGGTTTATCGCCTATTCGGGTTCCATCCGCAAGGAGATCCGGCCGGGGTGTCGCTCACGGCCCCAAACGATGTGTGCAGGGTTCCCGAGCCCACCATCCGGGTGCCACTCGGTACACCAGGCCACGTGTGCCTAGTCTGTCCCAAGCCCACCCTGCCGGGTGTCACTTGGTAGAAAAATAGCACTACCTACAAACACCAGAAACTAGTTGCGACTCCTGGACAGAGATCAAGTCGGTTAATAAGTCGAGAGGGCTTGGAGCGCCCGGAGCCCAATGTGTGGTAGTATCGAGTCATTGGACAACATACATAGAACTCGGTGCTTAAGGACGGTTCCAGTGAGACAACCCACCATGTACTCCTACATGGCCTCTCACCACTACCTTTACCAAATCGTGTTCACACACTTCACTCTCAGCATCAGAACATATCGTAACACTCCAATTCATTCCCAATGAACCAGACCTGACACAACTCTAAGCAATAGCAGGCATAGCATGGTAGGAACACAACATGGCTCAATCAAACCTACACATGCTAGTGGGTTTCAACTATTTACTGTGGCAATGACAGGTCATGCAGAGGAATGGGTTCAACTACCGCAGCACAAAGTAGCAGATGAATCGTTGTTGTCCTAATGCAATAACTGAGAGCAGGAGCGAGAGAGTAGGATTGTATCAAAATGAACAAGGGGGTTTGCTTGCCTGGTAAATCAACAAGGGAGGCACTGCTTCATAGACAGGCACTCTGGAACGGACTCCGGAGCAGGACCTATCAAGAAGGAACAATGTCGGCAATCAATACACAAACATATGCAACAATATGATGCATGAACATGGCATGAAGATGTGATGTTGTTTGAGCTAATGCAACTAGTATTCATTTGGTTTGAAGTCCATTTGAACCAAAAGCTCAAATGCAATTCTAAATTAAGTCTCTTAATATGTCATAATGTGTTTTCTCATATTCAGCATGTATAAGTTGGTTTGTCATGCATGAAACTAGTACAGATGGATAGATTACATTTTTCTGATAATTTTTCATATATAAATTATTTTAATCTGAGCTACGGTTGAATTGATATGAATTTTTGAAGTTTAAACCAATTTCTGGAATTTCTTGAATTATTTTAATTCCAGAAAATATATATTGCGCCAGCATTGAGTAAGCATGACGTCAGCAGTCAACTGCGGCTGACTGGGGTCAAACCTGACGTGTGGGGTCCACACGTCAGTGTCAGGGGGTTAAACAGGGTTAGTTTAATCCTAATTAAAAAGGTTAGTGGCGCTGGGGCCCACTGTCAGTGAGACAACTAACTGAGTTAATTAGCGCTAACTAAACTAATACCTAAACTAAACAGGGGCATGGCCCACGCGTCAGTGACCCTGGGGGGGTCAAACCCCAGGTCAAACAAGTCAAACCCGCCGGCGGTTAGTCGCCGGCGAGGTCCGTGGCGTACTTGTGCCCCGAGTTTCCTCTGTGGTGCTCCAAATGACGCGCGGCTAGGTGCGTTGGAAAGCCAGCTCGATGGCGCGTCGGCCGGTGGCCGTGGCTGGGCCTGGGATGGCCGGAGTCGACGACGGCGAGCTCGGCTGCGGCCGCCGGAGTTCGGTCGTGCATGAAAACGCGTTTGGAGCTCGAAGACGAGTGAAGCAAAGCGCTAGGGATGCTCTACGGGGCCTTACGAGTGTGTTGGACTCGCCGGGGTGACCAAATGGTCACCGGAGCTGCGTCGACGGCGAGCTCGGCGGCGGCGGAGGTTCGGCCGTGGTGGGGAAAGGGCTACGACGTGCGGGTGACCAAGCGGAGAGGGGGAAACGGTGGCGGAGCTCACCGCGGTTGCAGCGGGCGTCGAAGCGGGCTCGGGGACGCACTGGAGACGACGAATCGACGGCGATGGTGATCTGCGGCGGCCGGAGGTGATGAAGGCGACGACGACGTTCCAGGGCGTCCGGCGCCTTGTGGCTTGATGGAGGAGACGAGGAAGTCGTGGCGGAGCTTCTGCATGTAGTCGGAGAGGCGAGGGGGAGGCTGGTGGCGGCGGCTAAGGCGAACGGCGGCGACCGGTGCGTTCGGACACGAGAGAGA
>NC_041389.1:470215379-470224409 GCF_002162155.2 Triticum dicoccoides | reverse complement strand
GTCCGGGCGTTCCAGGGCGATGAGGAGGGCGCCAGGAAGGCAGGGAGGCTGGTGGCGTGGCGCGGTGGCGCGCGCGCGCGCCAGGCACGCTCCCATCCCTCTATCGAGGACGAAGACGACAGAGGAGGGCCAGTGGGCTGGGCCGGTGCTGGCTGCTGGGCCGGCCAGGCCGCACAGGAGCTGGGCCGCAGGTAAGTTTCTCCTCTTTATTTCTGTTTTCTATTTTTCTGACATTTGTTTTGATTTAATAAAATACTAAATCATTTTATTACCTTATGCCAATTTTTGCAGGAGCTAACTATATTATTCCAGAGCTCCTTAGTAAATGGCATAGTTTTTGGACCATATTATATATATATAACAATATATATCCAAGGCAAATAATTATCGGATTAATCCAAATGGCCAAAATTAAATATCCATAAGCTCCTAAAAATATTGGTTTGATTTTTATCTTTGTCCAATATTTTCAAAGGGCAACATGAACATTTTCTTGGACCTTTTTGGAACAATTTTTATTTGGGTCATTTTCAGAGATGATTCTGAGGGTTCCACCAATCCTCATTTCAAATTTAAATGGAATATAAACATGATGCACAAATGACTAGCTAGTCTAGGTAATACCAGACTAGGGATGTGACAACTCGCCCCCACTTGAAAGAATCTCGTCCCGAGATTCAGGGGTCGACGGAAAGAAAGCGGGGTACTCCAGTCGAAGACGATCTTCTCGCTCCCAAGTAGCTTCTCCCTCGGAATGATGAGACCACTGAACTTTGAGAAACTTGATGTTCCGACGTCGAGTGACACGCTCTGCTTGATCAAGGATGCGAACCGGGTACTCTCGGTATGTGAGGTTATCTTGGAGATCAAGCGTTTCGTGGTCCACTCTGCGGATAGGATCCGAGAAGCAACGCCTGAGTTGAGAGACGTGGAAGACATCATGAACTCGAGAAAGATGTGGGGGTAGTTCCAATTGGTAGGCAACCTCTCCTCGTTTAGCGAGAATGCGAAAGGGACCAATGTAACGAGGAGCCAACTTGCCCTTGATACCGAAACGATGGGTACCCTTCAAAGGAGTAACCCGAAGGTAAGCCTTTTCGCCAACTTCATAAGTCATATCCTTATGATGACGATCATACCGACTCTTTTGACGAGACTGGGCTGTTTTCAAATTCCCACAAATGATGCGAACTTGCTCTTCTGCCTCCTGGATCATGTCCGGTCCAAAGAATTGTCTTTCACCGGTTTCTGACCAGTTCAAAGGTGTTCGACATCTTCGTCCATAGAGAACTTCAAAAGGAGCTTTTTTGAGACTGGATTGATAGCTATTGTTATAAGCAAACTCGGCAAAAGGAAGACATTTCTCCCAATCCATACCAAATGAGATAACGCAAGCTCTAAGCATGTCTTCGAGAATTTGATTTACCCGTTCCACCTGACCACTCGACTGAGGGTGGAAAGCGGTACTGAAGGAAAGATGGGTTCCCATGGCAGTTTGGAAACTCTCCCAGAAATGAGAAGTGAAAAGACTGCCACGGTCTGAACTGATCTCTAGTGGAACACCATGGAGTGATACTATTCGAGAAATGTATAAGTCAGCAAGCTGACTAGCAGTGATACTCTCTCGAACAGGTAGGAAGTGCGCCACTTTGGAGAGACGATCAACGACTACGAAGATAGCGTTATTCCCTCTCTTGGTCCTGGGAAAGCCGGTGATGAAGTCCATACCAACTTTATCCCATTTCCATTCAGGAATAGCTAAAGGCTGAAGGGTGCCAGCAGGTCTTTGATGCTCTGCCTTAACGCGATGACAAACGTCACATTTAGCAATGAACTCAGCGATCTCTCTCTTCATCCTAGTCCACCAGAACCTCTGACGTAGGTCCTGATACATCTTAGTACTACCGGGATGAATCGTGAGAGGAGATTCATGCGCCTCCTTAAGAATCAATTGTCGCAGATGTTGATTCTTGGGAACCACCAAGCGATTTTCAAAGAAAACAACACCACGATCATCCATAGAGAAACATCCACCAACTCCCTTCTTAATGTTTCTCTTGATCCGAGAAATCCCCGTATCTTGCTTTTGAGCAGCTACAATCCGATCTTCAAGATCAGGTTTCGCCACCAAGGTAGAAAGGAATCCGTGAGGAGCAATGTGAAGATTAAGCTTACAGAATTCCTCATGGAGAAGTGGTTGGCCTTGCTGCAACATGAGATTGTTGCAATAGGATTTACGGCTTAGCGCATCAGCCATGACATTGGCTTTTCCTGGGGTGTAGGTAATCCCTAGATCATAATTTGTGATTAACTCCAACCAACGTCTTTGCCTAAGGTTCAGGTCTGGTTGGGTGAAGATATACTTGAGACTCTGGTGATCGGTGTAGATCTCGCAACGTTTACCAAGGAGGTAATGTCGCCAGGTCTTGAGTGCATAGACTACGGCTGCAAGCTCTAGATCATGTGTAGGATAATTATCCTCATGTGGATGCAACTATCGAGATGCATAGGCAATCACATGACGATCCTGCATAAGAATGCAACCTAGTCCCTGTCGTGAGGCGTCGCAGTAGATAATAAAGTCTTTAGTGAAATCCGGTGACACAAGTATGGGAGCAGAAGTCAGGCGTCTTTTCAGTTCCTGAAAACTGTACTCACACTGTGGGGAACACTCGAACTTTTTATCTTTCTTGAGAAGTTCCGTGAGGGGTTTGGCTACTTTGGAGAAGTTTTCAACAAAGCGGCGACAATAGCTGGCTAGACCAAGGAAGCTCCTAACTTGTTTAACGGTTTCAGGTGGAGTCCAATCGAGAACAGCCTGAACTCTCTCGGGATTGACAGCAATGCCCTTACCAGAAATTACGTGGCCTAGGTAGGTCACTTCTGGCAACCAAAATTCACACTTGGAGAACTTGGCATAAAGGCGGTGCTCTCTGAGTTTTTCTAACACAAGTCTAAGATGTTCGGCATGCTCTTCCTCGTTCTTCGAGTAAATAAGAATATCATCGAGGTAAACCACGACGAACTTATCTAAGTACTCCATGAAGATCGAGTTCATCAAGCGGGAGAATGTGGCTGGGGCGTTGGTTAGGCCAAAGGACATGACGGTGTACTCGTACTGGCCATAACGAGTGACAAAAGCTGTCTTGGGAATGTCCCCGTTTCTGATCTTAATTTGGTGGTATCCTAACCTCAAATCCATCTTGGAGAAGACTGAGGATCCAGCGAGCTGATCATACAGATCGTTGATCCTGGGGAGCGGATATTTGTTCTTTATCGTGACCAAATTAATGGGACGATAATCTACAACCATCCGGTCCGTACCGTCTTTCTTCTTGACGAAGAGGACGGGGCAAGCCCAAGGAGAAGAACTAGGACGGATGAAACCCTTTTGCAAGGACTCATCGAGTTGTTTCTTAAGCTCGGCTAGTTCTAAGGGTGCCATCTTGTAAGGTCTCCTAGAGATTGGAGCTGTTCCTGGGATAAGATCTATGACGAACTCTACATCTCTGTCAGGTGGAACACCTGGAAGTTCCTCTGGAAAGACATTCGGAAAGTCACGGACTACCGGGATATCTTCAAGGTCTGGAAGAGGGCTGGCATTAAGAGAATAGAGCTGACGCTTTGCAACTCTAGTGGAGACAGTGACTATCTTGCCAGATGGGTGTGTAAGCTGAACAGATCTTGTGTAACAATCAATCTTGGCTTGATGAGCTGTCATCCAGTCCATACCCAAGATGATGTTAATATCTGAGGACTTGAGGGCTACAAGTGATGCAAGGAATACAAGTCTGTCAACAAGGATTTCATTACCATAGCTGATTCTGGTGGTCTGCCATCTAGACCCTGGGGTTTGGATTTCAAGCGGAGTTGGCATATCACAAAATGATATGTCGTGCAAACGAGCATAGCCTTCAGAAATGAAAGAGTGACATGCTCCAGTATCGAATAGAACTGATGCTGGGTGACAATCGACAAGGAGTGTACCAAGAACGACATCCGGATCATCATGAGTGTCTTTAGCTGAGACGTGATGCACACGTCCACATTCAGTGGGGGCTGACTTGACACTGATCATCTTGCGTGATGGCTTAACACAGCCAACAGTCTTCTCAGGCTGGGGGGAGCATAACTAGTCTGAGAGCAGTCACGTGCATAGTGTCCTGGCTTCCCGCATGTGAAGCAAGTCCCTGAGGTTGGACGGGGACCCGCACTGAGAAGCGGTCTACCAGTAGGCATGGCTGAAACATACGACTGAGCTGGGGAAGGCACCACATAGGATGGCCTCGGTGCATATCCGGAAGGAAGAGCGGAGTTTGGAACCCAAATCCGGCGCTTCTGGGAACTAGAGCCAGAGGAAGATCCCAAATCACGGTTATGCTTACGAGACTCCTCGTAAGTGAGCTGAGCTGTCTCTGCATTGATGGCCTTATTCACAAGAGCTTGGAATGTATCACAATGATGCAGGTGGAGATCACGATGCAACTTGGGGTTGAGACCCTTCCGGAACCTAGCCTGCTTCTTGGCATCCGTGGACACCTCTTCTGTGGCATAGCGGGCAAGGTTCTCGAACTCTCTGCTATAAGCATCAACAGCCATCTTATTCTGGGTGAGACTACAGAACTCTTCTCTCTTGCGATCAATGAGGGCCTGGGGAATGTGATGCTCGCGAAAAGCCTCAGTGAAATCCTTCCAGGTAGGAATCTGGCCAGCTGGAAGCATAGCCTCATAGCTCTGCCACCAAAGACTAGCAGGACCTTCCAGGTGGTATGCAACATAGGTGACCTTGTCATCTTCAGCTACGCTCGCGGAATGCAGCTTATGAGTGATGCTACGGAGCCAGTCATCTGCATCGAGTGGCTCGATGGAATGATGAAAGGTAGGTGGGTGCAAGCGAATGAAGTCATGAATGGTCGCAGACTTATTGGACTGATGTGCGGTGTTCTCCTCGATACGTGCCAACAAACGGTTAGACTCACGCTTGTTCCTCTCCATCTCTAACATGAACTCTGTCAATGAAGGCGGGTCGGGAGGATCCTCATCCCTACCATATCCGTGGTTCTGGCTATGAGCAACAGAACTTGATGACATCTTGAGAAACGAAACTAGGGACGGAGTCAACATTAACTATAGGCTATAGAATGTAGGACAAGGAATTAGTATCTCTCGAACTCCTAGGGAATTCCGGCAGCATAACGGCAGTAAAATGCTCAGAATGAGACAACCTACTAAAAATGGGGTGGTAACATACTCATCAGCATTACTCAAGGCTCTGCGATCATACTAAACAGACTACACCGGAAATACTCAAAACTGGGGTATGACTCTGATCAACCAATCCTATGGGACTACGGAGTAGTAACACGTGATCCTGATAGACGAAAGAGAAAGCCTAGTTCCTTAACCCCGTAGGAAATATAGGATGACTCAGATCAAAAGGCCATGAGGTAAAGGAGTAAAAAGAGCCTTACGTTCCTTCCCACAATCAATTCCCTTATATAACTAAAGAATTTCTAGACTCAACTTCGACCAGTTGGCTTGGTAATCCTACAGGCAGTCAGGCTCTAATACCAACACTGTCAGGACCCCGACTCAATGCCACATCGATCTAGCATGTAACACCTCATATCACTTTGCGGCCTCACGCACGGTATCCCCACGGGTGTCGCCTTACCTTTGCCCGGGACCGTTTGCGCCTTTTGGCACACGGATATGATGGTGTCGCTAGCATCCATATGATAAAGAGCCCGGGCTGACATGGCTAGTCGTAAACCCAAAGTGGCACTAACTTACAGGGACAGGCATCCATGACCCAGCATCGAACGTGTCGGTCATCAGCGAGTGAATCCAGGCTGTAGCACTGGGCTAACAGGACTCCGATGAACCGGGCTGTAGCGGGCTAGCAGGACTCCGGTATTCATCGCGTGACATTTCCCCGAAGGGACAAACACAAGATCGAAGAAGGACACATGCCGGCCAGCCTAAGTGTTCCGGAGCAGTAGCAAGCTACCAGGGCTCAGTGGAAGCACTAGGAGACATTTCCCGGTAAGAAAGACTACTAAGGATAAACAACTAGATAGTCAAATCCCACACATAGCAATACACATTACACGTACGCATAACATGCAAGTATGTGTTGTACAACATGGCATCACAGCATAACTCAACAACTCATATAGATAAAGGCTCAGAAGAGCTATCATAGCATTTATTACAAACAGGGGTCACATGACCCAACATTCAGAGCAATCAAGCAACAAACGGAAGCATTACATGTCTGAGTACAGACATCTATAAATGAAAAAGGCTGAAAGCCTGACTATCTACAACGTCCGATCAAAATCGTAGCTGAGGTACAAGCTACTTGTCGAAGTCCATGAGAACACTAGTAAGACCGAAGTCTCCGCTGCAAAACATAAATAAAGCAACATGAGTACAAAGGTACTCAGCAAGACTTACATCAGATCCTATCATACATGCATTTGTATCAAGAGGGTAATGTGGGGTTTAGTTGCAGCAAGCCAGCTTTGACTCTATGGCTATCCTGTTCTACGACTACCAGAAATTCTTGAGGTGATATGGCGCACACGAGTCCACTAATCACCACACAATACACTACTATGGATTCATTCCCGTCTCCCTACGAGAAGGCCATCCATAGCACTCACACTTGTCTTGAGCATTTTATGGTATCCACTTCAAGTTGTCTATGTACCATGTAAGCATCCAAGAAGTCCATAACCGCGGACCCGGCTATTCGAATAGATCATGTTAACCCTGCAGGGGTGTACTTCTTCACACACGCTCTCGCCACTTACCGCCATGTACACGTCATGTATCTCGGCAACCTTCAAGCGGAAGCCTGGCGAGGGTGTCGGCCACGACCTGACTAACCACACAAGACTCTAGCCCAGGTTTATCGCCTATTCGGGTTCCATCCGCAAGGAGATCCGGCCGGGGTGTCGCTCACGGCCCCAAACGATGTGTGCAGGGTTCCCGAGCCCACCATCCGGGTGCCACTCGGTACACCAGGCCACGTGTGCCTAGTCTGTCCCAAGCCCACCCTGCCGGGTGTCACTTGGTAGAAAAATAGCACTACCTACAAACACCAGAAACTAGTTGCGACTCCTGGACAGAGATCAAGTCGGTTAATAAGTCGAGAGGGCTTGGAGCGCCCGGAGACCAATGTTTGGTAGTATCGAGTCATTGGACAACATACATAGAACTCGGTGCTTAAGGATGGTTCCAGTGAGACAACCCACCATGTACTCATACATGGCCTCTCACCACTACCTTTACCAAATCGTGTTCACACACTTCACTCTCAACATCAGAACATATCGTAACACTCCAATTCATTCCCAATGAACCAGACCTGACACAACTCTAAGCAATAGCAGGCATAGCATGGTAGGAACACAACATGGCTCAATCAACTCCTACACATGCTAGTGGGTTTCAACTATTTACTGTGGCATGACAGGTCATGCAGAGGAATGGGTTCAACTACCGCAACACAAAGTAGCAGATGAATCGTTGTTGTCCTAATGCAATAACTGAGAGCAGGAGCGAGAGAGTAGGATTGTATCGGAATGAACAAGGGGGTTTGCTTGCCTGGTAAATCAACAAGGGAGGCACTGCTTCATAGACAGGCACTCTGGAACGGACTCCGGAGCAGGACCTATCGAGAAGGAATAGTGTCGGCAATCAATACACAAACATATGCAACAATATGATGCATGAACATGGCATGAAGATGTGATGTTGTTTGAGCTAATGCAACTAGTATTCATTTGGTTTGAAGTCCATTTGAACCAAAAGCTCAAATGCAATTCTAAATTAAGTCTCTTAATATGTCATAATGTGTTTTTTCTCATATTCAGCATGTATAAGTTGGTTTGTCATGCATGAAACTAGTACAGATGGATAGATTACATTTTTCTGATAATTTTTCATATATAAATTATTTTAATCTGAGCTACGGTTGAATTGATATGAATTTTTGAAGTTTAAACCAATTTCTAGAATTTCCTGAATTATTTTAATTCCAGAAAATATATATTGCGCCAGCATTGAGTAAGCATGACGTCAGCAGTCCACTGCGGCTGACTGGGGTCAAACCTGACGTGTGGGGTCCACACGTCAGTGTCAGGGGGTTAAACAGGGTTAGTTTAATCCTAATTAAAAAGGTTAGTGGCGCTGGGGCCCACTGTCAGTGAGACAACTAATAAACTGAGTTAATTAGCGCTAACTAAACTAATACCTAAACTAAACAGGGGCATGGCCCACGCGTCAGTGACCCTGGGGGGGTCAAACCCCAGGTCAAACAAGTCAAACCCGCCGGCGGTTAGTCGTCGGCGAGGTCCGCGGCGTACTTGTGCCCCGGGTTTCCTCTGTGGTGCTCCAAATGACGCGCGGCTAGGTGCGTTGGAAAGCCAGCTCGATGGCGCGTCGGCCGGTGGCCGTGGCTGGGCCTGGGATGGCTGGAGTCGACGACGGCGAGCTCGGCTGCGGCCGCCGGAGTTCGGTCGTGCACGAAAACGCGTTTGGAGCTCGAAGACAAGCGAAGCAAAGCGCTAGGGATGCTCTACGGGGCCTTACGAGTGTGTTGGACTCGCCGGGGTGACCAAATGGTCACCGGAGCTGCGTCGACGGCGAGCTCGGCGGCGGCGGAGGTTCGTCCGTGGTGGGGAAAGGGCTACGGCGTGCGGGTGACCAAGCGGAGAATTGAAACGGTGGCGGAGCTCATCGCGGTTGCAGCGGGCGTCGAAGCGGGCTCGGGGACGCACTGGAGACGACGAATCGACGGCGATGGCGATCTGCGGCGGCCGGAGGTGATGAAGGCGACGGCGACGTTCCAGGGCGTTCGGCGCCTTGTGGCTTGACGGAGGAGACGAGGAAGTCGTGGCGAAGCTTCTGCGTGTAGTCGGAGAGGCGAGGGGGAGGCTGTGGCGGCGGCTAAGGCGAACGGCGGCGACCGGTGCGTTCGGACACGAGAGAGAGAGAGCGAGGGAGAGGAGAGGCAGAATC